>NC_057805.1:259650104-259871515 GCF_018294505.1 Triticum aestivum
CCCGGTAGGAGAGCGCAGCCCGACAATCAATGTGGAGTTGTTTCCGGCAGGGTCCCTACCAGGAGCCCTGGGAGGCTCTACCGGGAGAGGCTTACCGGAGTCCAACTTCCTCCTCTTTGTGGCCATTGTTGCCGGGGATACGGAGGGCTGAGTAAGATGGAGAACAAAGGTTCCTGGTTCCACAAGAAGTTTTTGCATAGCACACTTTGATAGATGATCAGCTATGTTGTTTTCCGCACGGTGTACGTGCTCTGTTTGCAATCCGTCAAAGTGCTCTTGCAATCTTCTCACTTCCTGAACGTATGACTCCATCAATGGATTTTGGTAATCCTTGTTGACTTGTCTCACCACAAGTTGTGAATCTCCTCGAATGATTAGCTTCTTAATTCCCAATTCTGGGTCAATCCTGAGCCCAGCAAGGAGCTCTTCATACTTTGTCGTATTGTTGGTTGCCTCCTCCCTAGGAAAATGCATCTGGATGACGTACTTCAAGTGCTCTCCCATGGGAGCAATGAGAAGCACGTCAGCCCCTGCACCTTGCAGAGAGAATGCACCATCGAAACACATGATCCATTCTTGGGGCGCCTCCTTGCCGGGGGTAACTGTTTCCAGTATGTCCTCATCAGGGGTTGGCGTCCATTCTGCAATAAACTCTGCCAATGCCCTGCCCTGAATCGTTGATGTGCTCTCAAATTTCAGGCCAAAGCTGGATAACTCCAAAGCCCACTCCACTATTCTGCCGGTAGCCTTGGGATTCCAAAGTATCCTTTGCAACAGAAAGCGGGTGACAACCGTGATCTCATGGGCTTGGAAGTAGTGGTGCAGTTTCCTTGAGGCCATGATGAGGCCAAAAATCAACTTTTGAACACCAGAGTACCTCGATCTAGCCCCCTGTAATAGGGAACTAACGAAGTACACTTGGCGCTGCACCACTTTCTTCCTTGCCACGTCCTTGGGGTTGCCCCTGCTGCCGTGCTCTTTGCTACCCTGATCCTCATCCGGTCCTGCCAGGCTTTTCTCTCTCTCTCTGTTTCCTCTACTTCCCGCTGTGCCACTAGGGCTGCACTAACCACTTGATTAGTTGCCGCTAAGTACAGCAGCAACGGCTCTCGTGGCTTAGGGGCAACCAAAGTGGGCACAAAGGACAAGTAGGTCTTAAAATCTTGTAAAGCTGCATCTGCTTTCGGGGTCCACTTCATCGGCCCTGCCTTCTTCAAAGTTTTGAAGAACGGCAGGGCGCTCTTGGCAGACTTGGAGATGAATCTGCTAAGTGCGGCAATGCACCCTGTCAGACGCCTAACATCTTTGACTGTCCTGGGTGCCTGGATCTGCTTGATAGCCTTGATCTTGTCAGGGTTGGCTTCAATCCCATGATGGGACATGAAGTAACCAAGTAGCTTGCCAGAGGGAACACCAAACACACACTTCTCCGAATTTAGCTTCAAGTTGATCTTGTGCTGATTAGCAAATCTCTCCTCCAAATCCTGGATGAGGGTTGATGTGTCCTTGGTTTTGACCACAATATCATCCATATAATCCTCAATGTTTCTGTGCAACTGTGGTTCAAAACCAATATGGACTGCTCTTGCAAAAGTGGACCCAGCACTCTTTAACCCAAAAGGCATGCGCACAAAGCAGTACGTACCACAAGGGGTGATGAATGAGGTCTTCTCTTCGTATTCCTTGGACATGAAGATCTGATGATACCAAGAGTATGCATCCAGAAAGGAGAGCACATCACAACCTAAAGTGGAGTCCACAATCTGGTCAATGCGCGGCAAGGGAAATGGGTCCTTTGGGCAAGCCTTGTTGAGATCTGTGAAATCTATGCAAAGCCTCCATTTCACGTTGGCCTTGCTTACGACCACTGGGTTTGCTAACCATGTTGGATGTAGTACTCCTCTGACCAGACCAGCTGCCTCAAGCTTCTTAATCTCTTCATTAATGAACTGCTGCCTCTCCAAGGCCTCCTTCTGAACCTTCTGCTTGACGGGTTGGGCATGTGGGCAGACAGCAAGGTGGTGCTCGATTACCTCCCTGGGAACACCGGGGATATCAGATGGTTGCCAGGCTAACACATCAACATTCACCTGTAGGAAGGCAACGAGCGTGCTTTCCTATTTGTCATCAAGGGTGGCCCTGATAGTGAAGGTACCATCAACGCCAGCCAGCCCTGCCGGGACCTTTTTCACATGTGGTGCTGCGACCTTGGATCTCTTGATGTTGGAACTCTCCGGCAAGTCATCAACAGGCGCAGCATACTTCGAAGAGGTATGCTTCTCGGATTCCTTGCTGGTGTCCCTGCTATCCTTCTTCTTTCCTCTATTTTCCTTGGCGGGGACTGCTACTGCCGTGGCCTTTGCTGCGACTGCCTCTCGGTACATCTTATCCATGCAAATTATTGTGTCTTTCTCGTCTGACGGAATGCAAATTACTCCTACCAGCCCTGGCATCTTCAAGTTGTTGTAGGCATAGTGGGATGCCTCCATGAATTTCACCAGAGCTGGGCGTCCATGGATCCCATTGTACGGAAGGGGGAAGTCGACCACGTCAAACACAACCTTCTCAGTCCGATAGTTCAATTCTCCCCCAATATCATGGGCAACGTCATATTTCCCTTAGGATGACTCCTGCCGGGATTAATTCCTTGAAACATGCCCATGACCTTAGGTCTTCCTCTACTATCTAAAGCTTGCTGATAACCTTTGGGGAAATCAGATTCAACCCGGCCCCACCGTCAACCAACATCTTTGTGACCTTGAGGTTGCGAATCGTTGGAGAGACCAACAACGGCAAACATCCTACCGCGGTGGTGCGGTCAGGATGGTCCTCTTCGTCAAAGATGATGGGCGTGTGTGACCATTTGAGCGGCTTCCGAGACTCTACCGCTGGCTCCGCGGCGTTGACCTGACATGCCCATTGTTTATGTTGGCGGTGAGAGAAGTGCAAAGATGCACCCCCGTCAATGCACAGGGCATCAGTGGCCTTCTGGAACTCCTGCTCGCTGGTTTCCACTTCATCCCCTCCATCACTTTCATCATTGCTAACTTCCTTCCCTCGGCCCCTGGCGGGTTTTCCCTGGTTCCAAAAAGTCTTGCCAGGGGGATTTGCTTCACCGCCTCGGCCCTTCCCGCCAGTGCCATTCTGACCTTTTTCCTTATCACGCTTCTCATATTCAGCCCTCCGCCTCTTGACGAGCTGCTCAACCTGATGACACTCTTGGAGATTGTAAGTGCATCTAGTGCCCCTTAGTGAATTTGGTGTATTGAAGACTTATAGGTTAAGGGACTAATGTGTTTGTGAGTGTACACAGGTTCTATAAGTCTATGAGGAGTTTGATATTTGTGATGAAAGTCGACTCCTAAAAATGAATGTCTTCGGTTGAAGACTTTGGTTTTCTTGATGACTTTGAAAGTGAGGAAATTGGTGTGACCTTGAAGACTTCGATAATAATGCGAGGATTATGAAGAGTGAAGACTTTTGTTTTTGTAGTTTCATTTTCTCTTTCTTGAGTCATAGGAAACACTGTACTCTTAAAAGGGGTCGAGGTAAAACTAAGGAAACACTTTCCAAGTGATGCTCAACTCTAAATCCTACACATACCCAATCCTTTCAAGTGAAGCCATGGAAATCTCATACAGTTCAATCAATTTCTTCAGTGACAAAGACGAAGATCTTCTGTTCTCTGAGGAATTTGTTCTGACTGAGGAGTTAGGAATTCGCCAGTGCGGATTGCCTACAAGTGAGGAACATGATAGCCCTGAGGAATTTGAGAGCTCAAATATCTGACCATTGTTGTGCTACGCGCCAGCTGTCCAAAAATATCTTATCCACCTAACGGTCATATCATTGAAGGGCATTTATGTCTTATCATGTCAAGCTGCTCCCTAGGCTATAAATAGCCACCCCCTACGACCACTAGTTGGTTGGCTGCTCCGAGAGAAACTGACACTTGTCATTGAGAGCATCCCATCCTCCGAGGACTTTGAGCGAAAATCATTAGTAAGGAAAACCCAAACACCTAGAAACCCAAAGTGATTGAGCATCACTGAAGAGTTTGTTCCTTTGTGGAACCGATGCTTGTTACCTTTGAGGATTGTGCATCCTCCAGACGGTTAATCGTCATGGCCTAGAGCATCCAAGAAGAATTGTGAATCGCCGAGTGACCGAGTCTGTGAAGGTTTGGAAGTCACCTGAAGACTTACCACAAGTGATTGGGTGAGGTCTGTGTGATCTTAGCTCAAGGAGAATACGGTGAGGACTGTGTGTCCGGACTGTGTGTCCTCGGGTTCAAATACCTAGCCGCTCCAACCAGATGTACGACTGTCATAGTAGTTTGAACTGGTCTACCAAATCATCGTCTTCACTGAGCTACTGGTTCTATTTCCTCAACCCTTCCATTTCCTCATTCATGTATTGATGAACCTGACTGTTATAGTTTGAAGACTTTGACTAAAGACTTCCTCAATTTCCTCAACCCTAATGCTTCAGTCACTTTGTCTTGAGCCTGCTTATCCTGTTTACATGCTACTTGTGCTCTGTGCTTGTTTCATTTCATTTGATGACTGTGTTACTCCATGTTACGCTTGCACCTAAGTACTTATTCCACTGCTAGTAGTTCTTTACTTAGGAAATTCCGCACCTATAATTTCCTCAGTGACGAATTTGTAAATATCGCCTATTCACCCCACCCTCTAGTCGATATAATGCACTTTCAATTGGTATGAGAGCAAGGTACTCTCTTGTTCTGTGTGATTTTGGTTTAACCACCTGGATTTTTAGTTATGTCGACTGCAGGAATGAAGAAGGTGACATGCCCCATCTTTGACGGTCATGATTATCCCAAGTGGAAGGCCATGATGAGGAAGCACCTCATGGCAATGAACAGCAAGCTGTGGACCGTCACCGAGATTGGTCTTACCGATCTATGCAAGACGGCGGATGCTGATGATATTCGCAAGTACACTCGACTTGACATCATGGCGAAGCACATCATCTGCTCCTGCCTATCCAGAAATCAGTTCAGGCTCATTATGCATCTCTGCAATGCGAAGCTAATCTGGGACCGAATCTTTGACGTCTATGAAGGTCATCGAACTTGTCATGATCCCTGGTTTGAGGATTTCAAGGAATCACTCAAACCGACGACTTTCGAACCTGAACCATCATCTTCGGCACCATGCCTCATGGCAAAAGGTGCAAAGGTAACCGAATGTTCCTCATCTGAGTCTAGTGATGATGAATCTGGTGATGATTTTGGACCCAGCTACTCCAAGCTTGCTACTATTGCCACTAAAAACAAAAATATTTGGAAAAGGTTCAAAAATTTCTAAAAAAGCGATGACCTGTTGGGTGAAGAAATGGATCGAACTCAAACTCTGAATGAAAATCTTTAGTGACTTCAGTCTAAGTTTGATAACCTTCAGAGTCATCATAACACTCTCTTGGCTGTTCATGAGAAGCTTTCTTATGAATTTCTTCAAAGAAAGCAAGACCTTGAAAAGCTAAAGGTGAGTTATGAAGATCTTCAGAAGGAAAATGATTCATTACTTGCTCAACGGATCAGTTCCGCTCAGGATGAATTCATTCCACCATGTGTGGAATGCATTGAACGTGAATCTGCTAATTCTTCACCTGAAAGTTCATATGCTTCTATTGCTGTAAATTCTTCAACTGTCTCTGTGGTCACAAATTCCTCATCTGAGGATACCACAAGTATGACTGACAATGCACGGTTGAAGGAATTGTATGTGATAGGCATGTAGAAAAGCCTCAAAGGGCATCAGGCTCTTTGTGATGTGCTTAAAAAGCAGATCCTCAACAAGAACCCTAGGAAAGAGGGTATTGCCTTTGAGAGGAAACTCAATGCTGATGGGACCTACTAGAAACCTGAGTAGTATCCCAAAACCTCATGGGTTGCTGCGAAAGGACCTCCTGTAGATTCACCCACTTTATCTGGCTTTACATGTGAATCTTCATATTCTTCTAATGAGTCATTTGACTCCAACTATAAACTATTCAAAAATCAGAATGGTGAAGTATTTGCTAGATATGTTGGAACTAACTGCAGGAACGGTCCCCCTATGATGAAAATTTGGGTTCCCAAAAGGTGTCTTGAAAGTCTTTAGGTGAATGTCATCATGACACCACCTGTGAAGAATCGGTACCCCAGATCAAATTCTTCATATGGACCAAAGTCTTCATATGGATCCAAGTCCTCATATGGAGCAAATTCCTCACGTGGATCGAATTCCTCATATGGATCCAAGTCCTCATATGAACATCATCGTGCAAACACTTCTGTTTCACAGGGAAAATCTAAGGGCTATGAATATGTGCATTTAGGCTAGATATTATGCTTAGTGTTTGCATGTGTGCTCGTCTTCAAGCTACACCGAAGGAATCACACCATAAGGCTGTGAAGCATATTCTTCGATATCTAGCTAACACTCCAACACTTAGATTATGGTATCCCAAGGGCTTGGCTTTTGATCTCATTGGATATTCTGACTCTGACTATGCTGGTGATTGAGTGGATCGCAAGTCAACATCAGGCACATGCCATTTCCTTGGACAATCCTTAGTATGTTGGTCCTCGAAGAAGCAGAACTGCATATCACTCTCTACTGCTGAAGCTGAGTACATTGTTGCTGGTTCTTGTTGTGCTCAATTGCTATGGATGAAGCAAACCCTCAAGGATTACGGCATCAATGTGAAGAATGTGCCACTCTACTGCGACAACGAGAGTGCCATCAAGATTGCTCATAACCCAACTCATCACTCGAAGACAAATCACATCCAGATTCGTCATCATTTTCTTCGAGATCATGTGTTGCAGGGCAACATATCTATCGAGCACGTGAAGACTGAAGAACAACTAGCGGATATCTTCACAAAGCCCTTGGACGAGAAGAGATTTACCAAGTTGCGGTGTGAGCTAAATATCTTAGAATCTTCGAATGTTCTTTGAAAAGGACACACATCCTAACACTTATGCAAAATTGAGACTTAGATGTGCAACACACAAAGTAACATTTCTTCAATCAATGAAGAATAACCATCTAAGTGTGAAGAAATTAATGAAGAATTTTATTCTCAGAGCCCTACGACAATTGTACGCCGCATGTGAAATCATCATTCTTATACGGTGGGTCACGCCACCAATGAAAGTTGAAAATATTCAATTCAAGTTTTTCTTCAAATCTTTCAATTTCCTCAAAATGTTCAAATTCTTCAACTTTGCATTGTCTTTACCCTTTCCTACTGTGTTCTTCATTGACTAGATATATTTGAGTTTTCAAGTCCTCTACAGCATTCACTTATTGCTAATTCTTCAAGTTGACTTCTTGCCTAAGTGAATGTGATCGGACCCGTTCCCCCTCTATGCTAAACTCAACCCAGTCTGTTCACAAATTCTTCATATGCATTCTATTTGAAACCCGTTCAAAATCTTCACTATGTCCTTGTCAGCTGAAGAATTTGCAAAACAAACGTTTAAATTTTCATATCTGAATTTTTGGCTTTTGCTGCTCAAACCGTTCCGCATCCCACGATAAGATTAAACAAATCATCCATGATCTACCACGATCTCCACCTCCCTAAATGTGGGTGACACATGTCGCTAGGATGGCAAGGGTCAGGGGCAAGTTCGTCTAATTTCCTCCGATGAGCGGTTTTTCACCTCGGCTATAAATATCCCTCGCCCTCCTCAGACCTCATTTACCCCGCTCGATCTCACTCCCCTCGCTCGAGCTCTCTGACCTAGCGCCGCCGGTACTCTCCATCGTCGCCAGTGAGGAAGAGCTTCACTGTCTCGACCTCGTCGTCGTCGTACTCGCACCGGCCGCGGAAATCTTCACTCTGCCGCCGCCGTAGATGTCTTCCGCCACCAAGTTAGGGCGTGGAAGATCTGAACGGACGAACTTCTCCACTTCAACTCCCAGATCGTCGTGTTCTTCATCCATGGTAATTAAAATCTGATTTTACTCCCCTTGTTGATTCTGATGATTTCCACAAAATCTTCAAAAGGTGTTTATTCTTCAACTTCCATATCCTTAAACACCCTGTTGCATCTATTCTTGATGTGTTTCTCTAAGCTATGTTTTTCTTCAAGATTCCTCAATTGTGTGGATTTTCAAATCTATACAACTCTGGAACCTAAGTCAAGAACGCTTAGTGAAATTCCTCAAGACACCCATGGTCAAATTCCTCAAACTTGATTCTTTTGAAAAAAAATCTGAGAACGCATATGACCTCTCCAAATTCTTTGCACCTATACTCTATTCACAGGTACACATGTCCACTGCTGAATCACTAGGTTCTCATCAACTTAACTCATTTGCAGCGTTCCTCGAAGACAAATTGCATACCTCCTCAGAAACTTCGATTGCTCAAAATCCTCAAGTGAAGAAAATGGCTGATGGTAAATGACCTCAGAAAGGAGGAAAGAGGCTAGAAACAAATACAGCGTTTGAAATCCCTAAAGACATCTATGATGAATATTGCACTCTTGATGAAGCCAAGCATGGCAAGGAGAACAAACATCAGCGCAAAGTGCGCATTCAAAGGATTGAGAGGAGATAGGCAAGAGAATGTAGGGAGTATCGATATGTTACTCCAAAGTACATTAAGAAATTCGCTGTATACCCTCCATGCCCAAGGCCTTGGCTGGCTCTAGGCCAAGAAGCTGATCCCTCTTGCATATGAAGAGGTGAGTATTTTCCTAAGGAATGGGCCAAGCGCCAAGCCAATTTGGCCAAAATGGCAAACGAAGCAGTAAAGAAATTTAATAAAGATTCTGCTGCTGCTACTGAGGCCTCTGCTAGCAAGCCCAAGAAGGCTTTGCCAAAGAAATCATCTGTAAAGCTGAGTTCCTCAACTGCAATGCCCTCACGGCCAAGTGCAAAGCCCTCACAGCAAGTTCCTCAGGCAACATCTTCAAAGGCAGCTCCAATGCCCTCAGTTGCCCCAAAATCCTCAACTACAGCTGCAAAGTCCATCAGCACCTGTGCATCTAGCCTCGTGCCAAAGAACTACAGGAATCTCAATTGCTTCAGGAGGTTCTGCAAGTTCCTGAGCTCCGCCACAGTCCTCAACAGGTCCAACCTTGCTGAAGAAAAAGTCCACTGCTGGACGAGGCTTAAGGCCAAGTCCTCACATGAAGCAACTTGCCCTTCAAGTTTCGTCAAGTGACAATGAGGCTGATGATGAAGAACTCGCTAAGATCATCAGAGACAGGCAAGCAAAGGCCTCTAGAGCCAAAGGTTGTGCGGTGCCACTCATGCCGGATCCAAAGTTGATCCTTGACTTCATCGATCTATGGCACAAGGACCCTAACACTCCTCTGCCTGATTTGAACATCACTCCTGGCCAAAGTCACATGCTCAATTCCTTCATAGGTGAAGAAAAATGGAATTTTGAGAAAGCCAAGCAAGTCAAGAAAGATCAGTACAAGAAGGAGCATTTTCCGAAGAAGAATGTTGTAAACATGTCTCCTGAAGAACTTGTGAATATGCAGACTGAGATCAAAGCTCTCAGTGATGAATTTGACGCTTATCGTGCAGATTGGCTAGGCGCAAGGTCAGATTTGTCAAAATGGAAAAAGGATTCAAACCAATTGTTGCAGCCACATCGCAACAAGAAATTCCTCAGGCTAAAGCATCTGCTCAGCCTACTGAAGAGAATGCTAGCACAGCTGATGAAAATCAGACTGTTGAAGAAACTGAAAGTACCTGTGCTGTTGAAGAAATTCTAGCTACTGAAGAAACTACCAGGGCAACCTCCAACGTTTCACCTGAAGAACAACCCAAGCCAGCTGAAGCATCTGTTGCTACGCCTGAAGAATCTGAACATGCTAGGGCAACTGCATTAGTTGTGCCTGGAGAATCTGAACCAACTTCATCTGCTCCTCCTGCATAGTCATCACAAATGAAGAAGATCAACCTTCCTTCTACATCAGAAGCAAATAAAACTAAAGCTGTGGAGAAGGCGGCTATGAAGAAAAGTGTCTTTAGCTCCTAAGAAAGTGAAGACTTTGACGAGCTCATACACCAACCCCATTGATGTTGTTCCTATCTCAAGCATGCCATCAAAGGAGATTGTTCCCTTGGGTGAGGAATATGTCATTCCAAATGACAGTGATGAAGAGTATCCTTCTGCTGCTTCTTCAGAGCAGTTGGATGAGATATTGAAGTGGATGATATCCCTTCAACTCCGCTGGTATCATTGCCCATGCCTCAGTTCACAGCTGAAGAGGTAGGCATTGAAGAAATAGATGAAGAAGATGTGGATGTGGACATTGGGTCTACTACACCAGTTCTGAATGATGACTACTGGGAAAACATCATCCAAATTCACCATTGACCACTCCTATGCATCAAATTCCTCAATCCCCTATACAAACTAAAGAAATTCATACGGGCTCTGAAGGACATCAAACATCACTTCATGCTATTCCAGAAGAATTTCCATCTACTAATGCTGAAGAAATGGAGGCCAAGACTGCTGCTGATGAAACCGCCGCTAAAATTCCTTAGTCTATGGCTCCAGAGGATGTGCGCCAAGAGGCTGTGAAGCCTTCAACTGTTAATCTTCATCCCCAGCCACAAAATCCTCATACCAAGAAGCAGAAACTCAAAGCTGATGATTTCTTTGTTGAGCATCATTTCTTCATGGATTACAATCCCTATGACTTTGCAAGACTTCAATGCAAGCGCTTCTGGACAGCCAGTTAGATGAACTTTTATTCTTCACTTCTTTTTGATAAGGACAAGCTATTTGAGCACGACCAAATTCATCACGTGGATATGGAACCACTTCCTTGCTTCCAACCTGTCCTAAGTGTTCTTCATGATGTTGGGCTCTTGAACCTCTGCACTGACATCTGTGATTGGAATGAAGAACTCATTCTGCAATTCTACGCAGCACTGCACCTCACTGGAAACATGGAAGAGGTGAATTCATGGGTGCTCGACTGGATGACCGAGAATACTCATTACAAAGCACCGGCATCTGAATTGCTTCATGATGTCCCAGTCAGTCCTCCTGTTGAAGGTGCCAGGCTCATCTATGAGGAACCTGAACTCTCAAATCACTTGATGCAAGTGCTGATGAAGGCATTGAAGCCTGGCAAAGCTCCAAGGACCACATTCCTCGTGAAGGAATTGCTCTATGTGCCAAGGATAGTGTATCGCATATTGAACAAAACCCTCAGTCCAATCAAGGGCCACAACTCTGATGAAGAAGAGGTTGTTGGCATCATGAAGAATTTGTTGTTCAACATTATTCATGGGATTCCTATCAACTACCATGATTTCTTCATGAGGACTTTGGCCAATGCTGCTATGTCACCTTTTGAGTTGAAGCCTTATGCTCCATGGATTATGAGATTCATCAGATCAAGGTCTTCAATTCATTATAAGGCTGATGTTCTAAATCATCTCAGCTATTTGCCGCCTATTGAAGTCCTCAAAAGGACTAATTCCTCAGCTCATGAGAAGGGCAAAGCTGTTGTTATTGATGAAGGCACTCGTCCATTGGATGGTCAATTTCACAAAGCTGCATCTTATTCCACCAATGCTGACTCTGCAACACAAGATTCTGCCGCAAAAGCTTCTAAGCAAAATCCTCAAGCCACTGCTCCGCGTGTGATGACTGATCATGAACTTCTCCTCAGTCCTCATCAGAAGGTCGATCGCAACCACAAGTGGGTCAAGCGTCAGGTTGGTGAAATTATTCAGAACATGCAGTCACACAAAATACTGTGAAGAAGAATCACTACTATTTGCATGAAGTCTTTGACCGCACTTGGGCTATTCTGTCTAATCTTTATAGTGCTGAAGATCTCAAGGAGATGGAATTTCAACAGGACTTCGACTGGGCACAGCCACCTTAGAAGAAATTCAAGAAGGTCAAAGTTCCTCAGCTGGTCGCTAGTTCATATTCTTCATCGCGTGAGACAGATGAAGCCAAAGAATTGAATGACACCGCGGCAGGCCCTACCTCAACGGACGACCCCAACAACGCTGGCGCTCCTCCATCGACATCATGATGATATTCTTCAGGGGCGTTAGTCCTCATTTTTAGTCCCCTTTGGTCATTCGATAACAAAGGGGGGGGGGAATTTGAGTTAGTCTTCAAGCGGTTCTCTTATATTTGGGTGTTTTTTTCGCTAAGTTACAACTCTTGCTCTTCTGAGGTGTTTTCTCTAATGAGTTGTAAACTTAATTCCTATGGTGCTCTGACACTTTTGAACTGCTTTTCTGCATGCTTATTCCTCAAGTATCTTAATGCACGTAGCTAAATTCGTCAGAGTCCATATTTCATCATGCATTTCAAATTCTTCATATCATATGTTAAATGCGCGTATGAATTACCAGATATAGGGGGAGATCTCCATGCTTCTACTCAACAATGTGCATTGTCTACTCAAAGCAAATTCCTCAAATATGCACTTCTTCAGGGGAGTTCTTCTATATCTTGCAATCAAATTCCTCAATACCAGTATTTACAATTCATATGTTTATCCCCGTTGAAAACTTAACCTATTTGTCATCAATCACAAAAGGGGGGGAGATTGTAAGTGCATCTAGTGACCCTTAGTGATTTTGGTGTATTTAAGACTTATAGGTTAACGGACTAATGTGTTTGTGAGTGTACACAGGTTCTACAAGTCTATGAGAAGTTTGATATCTATGATGAAAGTTGACCCCTAAAAATGAGTGTCTTCAGTTGAAGACTTTGGTTTTCTTGAAGACTTTGAAAGTGAGGAAATTGGTGTGACCTTGAAGACATCGATATTCATGCGAGGATAATGAAGCGTGAAGGCGTTTGTTTTCCTAGTTTCATTTTCTCTTTCTTGAGTCATAGGAAACACCGTACTGTTAAAGTGGGTCGAGGTAAAACTCAGGAAACACTTTCCAAGTGATGCTCATCTCAAAATCCTACACATACCCAATCCTTTCGAGTGAAGCCATTGGAAATCTCATACAGTTTAGTCTTCTTCAGTGATAGAGACGAAGATCTTCCATTCTCTGAGGAATTTGTCCTGACTGAGGAGTTAGGAATTCGCCAGTGCGGATTGCCTACAAGTGAGGAACATGATAGCCCTGAGGAATTTTAGAGCTCAAATATCCGACTGTTGCTGTGCTACGCGCCAGCTATCCCAAAATATCTTATCCACCTAACGGTCATATCATTGAAGGGCATTTATGTCTTATCATGTCTGGCTGCTTCCTAGGCTACAAATAGCCACCCCCTACAACCACTTGTTGGTTGGCTGCTCCGAGAGAAACTGACACTTGTCATTGAGAGCATCCCGTCCCCTGAGGACTTTGAGCGAAAATCATCAGTGAGGAAAACCCAAACCCAAACACCTACAAACCCAAAGTGATTGAGCATCACTGAAGAGTTTGTTCCTTTGTGGAACCGACGCTTGTTACATTTGAGGACTGTGCATCCTCCAGATGGTTAGGCGTCATGGTCTAGAGCATCCAAGAAGAATTGTGGATCGCCGAGTGACCGAGTCTGTGAAGGTTTGGCAGTCACCTGAAGACTTACCACGAGTGATTGGGTGACGTTTCTGTGATCTTAGCTCAAGGAGAATACGGTGAGTACTGTGTGCCCGGGACTGTGTATCCTCAGGTTTAAATACCTAGCCGCTCCAACTAGACATACGACTGTCATAGCAGTTGGAATTGGTCTACCAAATCATCATCTTCACCAAGCTACCGGTTCTATTTCCTCAACCCTTCCATTTCCTCATTCATGTGTTGATGAACCTGATTGTTACTGTTTGAAGACTTTGACTGAAGACTTTCTCAATTTCCTCAATCCTAATTCTTCAGTCACTTTGTCTTTAGCCTACTTATCCTGAATACACGCTACTTGTGCTCTGTGCTTGTTTCATTTCATCATGATGACTGTGTTACTGCCATGTTACGCTTGCACCTAAGTACTTATTCCGCTGCTAGTAGTTTGTTACTTAGGAAATTCCTCACCTAGAATTTCCTCAGTGACAAATTTGTAGAAGTCACCTATTCACCCCCCCCCCACCCCACCTCTGGTCAATATAACGCACTTTCAGAGATCATGGCCTTCGGTCTGATGGATCTTGCAGTACGGCCCATAGCCTTCCCCAGCCCTCTCGGCAGTCAGCGCACGCGGCAGCTTCCTTGGCGGGGGCTTCGGCCTTAGCCTTCTTGCTGGTACTAAGCGTGCCCAATCCTTCGATGGTCATCACTGCCTTATCCTTGTGCCTCTTGTTTCGCTTCTTGTTCTTCTTCTTCTGACTGGTAGATTCATCATCATCATATGAGTCGATGTCGATGCAATCTTCCTCTCCAGGGAGTTTCCTTCCCTCCTCCATCCGAGCACACTTGTCCACCAAGGTGTAAAGCTCCTTCATAGTCTTGGGCAACCGCACATTCATCTTGGAACGTACCCTGTGGTTGCGCACATTGGATTGGAAGGTAGCTATCACAGCCACTGGATGGATATTTGGGATATTTCTGTGGACTCTGCTGAATCTCTGCAAATACTTGCGGAGAGTCTCTCCTTCTTTCTCTTGGAGAAGCTGCAAGTCGCTGGGTTGTCCTAGTTGTTGATGGCCACCCGTGAAGGCGCCAATGAATCATGGCAAAGGTCAGCCCATGACGAAATGGAGTTCTCCGGCAGGTGCATCAGCCAAGACCTCACATTGGACTTGAGCGCAAAAGGGAAGTAGTTCGCAAACACCTTCTCATTTCTTCCTACGGCAGCTTGAACAGCGATGGTGTAGATGCTTAAGAATTCTGTCGGGCTCAACCTCCCATCATACTTCTCGGGTATCTCTGGCTTGAACATGCGAACAGATGGCCAACAGACTTGCCGCAACTCAAGAGTAAAGGCAGGGTACCCAACCTCGAAAGGCGGGCACCCGATGTCCTCGAGCGCAGGCTCGTCGACATCGGGACCATCGCACCCATTGGTCCGGCGGTGGTCGTCGCTCGACGATGACGCGTGCGCCTCCCCTTCGCATGTCCTCTGGGGCTCGTTGTTGGTCTGGACGTGCTCGAGGGTCGGAAGAGGCCATCGAGATGTCGTCGGGTTCTTGATTCTGTAGCGCCCGAGCTGGTTGCCGTGGTGGGGACTGCACAGTGGGGGTGGCCCCTTCCGTACGGCCAGCGGCGCGAGCCGTTGTCGTCGCTCGGGGAGGCCGTGGCGGGCCAGCTCGCTGTGAGTCCCCAGCCTTGCTGAAGCCAATCGGACTCTGAATGGTGGCTCTCCATTCATCCATCTGATCGGCCGCCGGCGGGAACTTTAACAGCAGTTGGGCCCTCGGCATGGCCTCTGTAGCGGTGCTTGGCATTGGAGATGATGATGTAGATCGTACCGTTGCCCGACTCCTGACGGTGCCGGTGGCGACGGCGTCATGCCCTCGCTGTTGCGAGCTAGCCACTTGGATGGCATGGTGGCGCGGTGAAGGCGCTTGAGGGCGAGTGGCTCCATTGGGCACAGTGGATGGGTTAACCCGCTCCGGGGGAGGCATGCGCACTGCGGTCGCGCCCGTGGCGAGGGCGGCCGGAGGGCAGCGATTCGCCCCAGACCGGGCGCCACCACTGTGACTGTGCCCTTCGGCGAGGGGAAGAGGTATAGACAGTATAACCCCTTCGTCCGTACCTCGTGGAGAATGACCACTGGGGTGTTGCTGATACAGCTCTCCTCCGGTGCCTCCCGCTCCTACTTCGGCCGCGGGGGAGGTGGCGACAACGCCGCCTGCGCCAACCGCATCCCTGCAGCGCCCACATCCTCGTGTGCCTCCGCATCCCCTGCGGTGTTGGTGATCGTGGGCGGGGGAGCCTTCGAGGTGGATGGGTGAGTCGCAACACCGGATTTGTTCTTGGGCGCCATAGTCGATGGAGTCATTGATGATGAAGATGGTGATAAAGATGACGCGTTGCTCATGCTTTCAGCTTCGCGCAAGTGATCCCCCTACCTCGCGCGCCAAAGATGTCATGGCATGTCCTCCGGGGCTCGTCATTGGCCTGGACGTGCTCGAGGGTCGGAAGAGGCCATCGAGATGTCATCGGGTTCTTGATTCTGTAGCGCCCGCGCTGGTTGCCGTGGTGGGGACTGCACAGTGGGGGTGTCCCCTTCCGTACGGCCAGCGGCGTGAGCCGTTGTCGTCGCTTGGGGAGGCCGTGGTGGGCCAGCTCGCTGTGAGTCCTCAGCCTCAGCGAAGCCAATCGGACTCTGAATGGTGGCTCTCCATTTATCCACCTGATCGGCCGCCGGCGGGAACCTTAACAGCAGCTGGGCCCACGCCATGGCCTCTATAGGGTGCTTGGCATTGGTGATGATGATGTAGATCATACCGTTGCCCGACTCCAGACGGTGCCGGTGGCGACGGCGTCATGCCCTCGTTGTTGCGAGCTGGCCACTTGGATGGCATGGTGGCGCGGTGAAGGCGCTTGAGGGCCAGTGGCTCCATTGGGCACAGTGGCTGGGTCAACCCGCTCCGGGGGAGGCACGCGCACTACGGTCGCGCCTGTGGCAGGGGTGGCAGAGGGCGGCGATTCGCCCCAAACCGGGCACCACCACTGTGACTATGCCCTTCGGCGAGGGGAAGAGGTATAGACGGTATAACCCCTTCGTCCGTACCTCGTGGAGCATGACCACTGGGGTGTTGTTGATGCTGCTCTCCTCCAGTGCCTCCCACTCCTGCTTTGGCCGCAGGGGAGGTGGTGACAACGCCGCCTGCGCCGACCGCGTCCCCCGTAGCGCCCATATCCTCATGTGCCTCCACATCCCCCGCGGCGTTGGTGGCCGCGGTGGCGGAGCCTTCGAGGTGGAGGGGTGAGCCGCAACACCGGGTTTCTTCTTGGGCGCCATAGTCGATGGAGCCGTTGATGATGAAGATGGTGATAAAGTTGACGCACTGCTCACGCTTTCAGGTTCGCACAGGTGATCCCCTACCTGGCACGCCAAAGATGTCATGGGAAACGACGGCCGCCTATGGGACCAAGAGTCCCTTTCTGGTTCGGCGAGGAGTGCCCCTTTGCACAAAGAGCAGAGGAGCATGGAACAACAAGGCAGAGATCACATGCGCAGTTTTTACCTAGGTTCTGGCCGCCGTGAGGCGTAAAACCCTACTCCTGCTTTGGTGGATTGATGGCGGAAAAATGGTGGTGAGTGCAACACGCTTTCCCGACAGGGTTGCCTCAGGGCGAAGACGGCTACACGCGTATGAGTATGTGAGGGGTGGATTCGCCAACCCTTTCTATGGTTGCCTTGGGCCTCCTTTTATAGATAAAGGGGTCACCATAGTGGCAAATCCATCATTATGCACTTATTAGATAGCAAACAGTGCTATCATACCTAACTGTGCAGGCTGATAGACCGCATTAAATGCGCCGCTCAACATCACATCGTAGCTTGCCCGGCAGGCCCTGCCGGGCTGTTTTGCCAGCTTCGCGCCTGCTCGCTTGACGCGTCGCGGGACATGTGTCACTTGGAGGCATTTTCTGTAGGATGTGGCTTCCATGTGGCAAATAGAAGCCACTTAGTCACTTTGGAGCTTGGCACCGCACCGATCGACGACGTGCGTCGTGAAGAGGTGGTGTGGTGAGGTGGCTTTACCTCCGCAAGCCCTGGTAGGCCTGCCAGGACGACCCAAATGCTTGGTTCCGGGGGAAACCCCATCCTCGCTAGGCTCGCCTTCCTGACAAGGGAGTTTTTTTTCCTTTGCCATATCTTGCTCTTTTGGCTAGTCTTGGTCCTCTTGTGCTGCACGTTGGTCCTTCGAAGAACTGATCCTTGTGCTCCAATCTGACCTTGGTATTGTGATCTTGCTCTCGTGCCTGTGCACAGTCTGGGCAACAGACCCAGGGTATGTTGCACCGACAGTCGGTGTAGAGAGTTCGAGTGAGAGGGTAGGCCCGTGAGAGATAGTAGAGAGAGAGAGAGAGAGAGAAAGAGCTACTCCCTCTGTTCGATAATGTAGTTCCTAGTATGAAGTAAGTACATGTTGTGATGAATCTAATGATTGTTCCAGATGTAAATGTTTTTCTCCACATATACCTGGTCAAACTTTTCTGAGGTTTGACTTTTCAAAACATCCATATGTTTATGGACGTGAGAGAGTACCTAACTAGAGAGAGAGTGTGTGTGTGAAATAGAGAGAGTGAGCGAAAAAAGTGTGTGCGTGTGTGAAAGATACATGGACAACACACGATAAAGTAGACAAAAAGCGTGTGTGTCTTATGCAAACATATCACACATGCATCTTTGAGAGCGGAAGCGAGGTGAGGAGATAGTATGTGGTTGTTTGCAACTGAGGGAGAGAGACCCCTAGCACGTGGCCAAGAGAGGTGTGACAAACAAGGGAGAGAGGTCGAGAGAGACATATGGAGAAAATGCAGACATGGGGAGGAGAGAGTGTATGTTTGTGACAGAGAGATCCCCTGGAGATCGTGATGGGACTACATGGGAGGGAGATCGAGTGACAAGGTGTGTGCGTGGTAGAAGATACCACGAGAGATATCGAGATAGACATATGGATGGAAGGAGACAATACGTGTGTTCCTGATGGCTAGTGAGAGATAGTCGTACTTAGGGGGGAGTGTGTGCGCCTATGATGGAGTAAGGGATTATGGTACTTAGGGGGGTGCCTGTCACATAGATAGAGAACAAGGGAGGAGAGTGTTAGATGGGTCTATGTAGAGCGAGCAAGATATGTGTATGTGTGAACCAGGGAAATATAAAGTTTGAGAGAGATAGAGGAGCCCCGATACGGCTGAGTGGTGCATCAGATAGCTGAGAGGGGGGAAGAGATACACCATCCGCTCGATAATGCAGTGCATATAAATTTTTTAGAAGTCAAACTTTGGAAACTTTGACCAGGTTTACGCAAATATTATTTATATCTACAATACCAAAGATTCATCATATGAAACTACATCTCATGATGAATCTAATGATATATGTTTGTCGTTCTAGATGTAAATGTTTTTCTCCACGTACATGGTCAAACTTTGTGATGTTTAACTTTTCAATAAATCCATATGCTATGGACCGAAGAGAGTGCCTAAGTCGAGAGAGATCAAGTGTGTGTGAAGGAGAATGAGTGAGTGTGCAAAAAGAGTGTGTGTGTGTGTGTGTGTGTGTGTGTGAAAGAGAAAGGGACAACAAATGATAAATTAGACAGAGAGTGTGTATTCGTTTCTTGTGCAAACTTATCACTCATGCATCTCCGAGATAGAAAAGCGAGGTGAGGAGATACACGAAGATAGCTAGTGTGTGATTGTTTGCAACGGAGAGAGACACCCCTATAGCACATGTCCAATAGAGGTCTGGCCAACAAGGGACAAAGTTCGAGAGGGGCGCATGGGAGGGAGAGAGGGTGTGTTTGTGATAGAGAGATCCCCTCGAGATCGTGAGGGGACTATATGGGTGGGAGATGGAGGGACGGAGTGCGTGTGCGATACAAAGATGCCCCGAGAGAAATAGAGATAGACCATGCACATGTTTGTGATGAAGACTAAGAATTAGCTAGTCATATACATATAGGGGGGACTGTGTGTGCCTACAATTGAGTTAGAGACCATCATACTTGGCTAGACGTGAGATTGTGTGTGTGTGTGTGCGTGTGAGATGGAAAGAGAATGAGGGAGCGAGAGAGAGAGAGAGAGTTTTAGATTGGTCTATCAAGTGAGAGTGAGATATGCATGTGTATGTGTGACCCAGGGAGATGGAGAGTTTGAGATAGAGAGGGAAGAGCTCCGAGACGGCAGAGCGGTGCGTGAGAGAGTTACGGGCAACGAGCCAGGGAATTTTTGTGCGTACGATGAGTTCACCCAAGATATTTAGCTTGGACTAGAGAATCATACATGGTGTGCCAGAGAGACCTATACATGGAGTGTGCATGCGAACTAGAAAGACCCCCCCCCCCCACACACACACACACAGAGGGGGAGGGACCGACAAGGTTTGTGTTTGGATGCGTGCGATAGAATTGAAGATCGTCGGCGAGAGAGAGAACAAGAGTCTGGGAGAGGGGGAGGTCGCGTTTATGCATCAAAGATTGTCGGATTACGGGTTCCGCAGACCCTTGAGAGGTTCGAACTCTGGGGTGCGCACGAAGAACACTCTCTCCCCAGCTCCCTCGCTAAACGATCCCACGGCCTAGCTCGACGAACCCAAAGAACGAGAGACACGGAGATTTATCCTGGTTCGGGCCACCTTGCGGTTTAATACCCTACTCCAACTTCGTGGTGGATTGTCTCGTGGGGCTGAGGATGAACTAATACAGTGGTGGAACGGCCTGAGGAGGTGAGGTGTTCTTGGGCTCAATGAGCTGGTGAGGGTGGAATGGCTCCGATGCCAGATCTCTCTCCCCCTCTCTATGGTGGTGGCTAGGTCCTATTTATAGTGGCCTTGGTCCTCATCCCAAATGTAGGCGGGAAGGGATCCCAATGGCCATATTTGAAGGGAGATAACTAGTACAAGCTATCCTGACAAAAGTAGTCTTCGCCTGCCAAAGGCTCTGGTGGTGACGCTGTCATGGGCTCCGGGATGACCTCCGTCCTGGCGGTCTTAGTCTTGTTGCACCGATATGGAAACCTTTTCTTGATTCCTCGGGACTCCGCGCCTGCGCTTGCCTCCTTAGCACCAAAGAGGAAACTGGTACACTACGCCCGCTGGCACCCGCCTGGCCTTGGTCGTCATGGCTCACGTCATGTGAACCTCGTGAGGTGCACCTTTGAAACATCCCAAAATTCTATATTTTGGAATGTTATATTAAATAAATAAATAGGATTGTTTGTTTGATTGTTGTGTGATGGATTGTGTGAAATTATTTTATTTTCACGAGAATTAAAACCTTTTGAGTTCTTTGTTTAAAACTTTTTCTAATCATGTTATAAAAGTTGGATAACATTTTGTCCAATAAAGAAAACTATCGTTGGGGAAGTTTATTCAAGAAATCAAAGGGCTTTAATCTCTGTTTGACTCTTTTTGAAATATTGGAAACCACAATCACAATTTTGGAGTGAGAATAAGATGACTTTCTCAAATGTGGTGGATGAATATTTCATATGGAGTTTGTTTGGATTTTGGAGTTCCAATTGAAATATGATATTATTTGGAGTTTTACTGTCGTTTAAATATTTCAAAATTAATCAAATAAAATTTATGAGGGGAGATAACATAACTTCTCCAAAATTATATTTGGAAATGTTTAATATGGCTCAATTATTAATTTTCAATTGAGAATTTATAAAAGAGAACATTTTTGGGGATAATTATAATACACTTATTGAATAATAAGAGCCGGATAACTATTTAATTTTGGCTAATACTATTTTCGAAAAATATGAATGTTATTTAGGTTCATTTGAACATTTACTAATAAAATTTTATTTGTTGTTTATACAAACGTTTTGCACACTTAAATTAAAAATAAATGTGAACGTTTATTTCATTTTCTGTTTTAAAACTTTTGCACAAAAAATATTATTTTATAATTATGTCCTAAGCCTATTTGGACCATGCCCACTTCTATTTTTTTTCTTTCTCTCTTTCCATTTTCCCCTTGGGCCTGGTTCCCCACTAAGGCCCATATTATTTTTTCCTTAGCCCAAGTCCAGGAACCCCTTCTTCCTCCTCTATAGGTTTCAATCTGGAGGAGAACACAAACAGCCATGGCACCTGTACATCTTCCTCTCCCTCTAGCACTTGAAACGTTCGCTCTTTCCACTTCTTAGCAACACGAAAGATCTTTTTTATTGCATGCATAACCCATTCAGAGAATTAAAATTCCACTTTGATGTCTTAATTGTTCCGGAATCAATCCGTCAATAGAGGCCACAATGAGCTCGTTTGATCTCCCTGTACCGGCTCCCTCGGCCACTATAAATAGGACCCTAGGTGCGCCTCGACGCCCTCATCCCTCTCCCTGAAAACCCCTCTCTATATCACTCTATTCCGAGAGGAATTGCTCGCCGGGATTTACCCGTTTTCGCAACTCCGACGGCTTCTCCACCGCGCCGAGGACGAGGACGATCTCACCTCTGCATCTCTCAAGTTCGCCTCGGCCTCCTCTCCGCCGTTTGGCCATTCGTTGACGTCGGGACCTTTTCTTCTCCAACTCCGGCGAAACTCCGGTGAGCACTGTGTAAATCCCGTAATTTGTTTTTCAGAAAAATACTCAAACTTCGGAAATCCATATCTCCTAGACCGTAAGTCCGAATTCGACAAATTTTATATCCACGGACTCGTTGAAACACGAAGTTTATTATGAGACAAAAATATTTTACTTTTGGTAAATTAAATTTGACACAAATTTAAAATTTGTATTTGAGTATTTTTGCTATATCTATTAATTTGTAATTCTTTTGAAAATGTTTCCTTCTGCAAAATTGATCCTTCGGTCCATATCTTGTTGTTAGAATTTTTTTCCTAATTGTTCATCTATGTCTAGCCACTGTTTCAACCTTAACACTTGATATAGTTTTTCTTTTATCGTAATTCAATTTCATCGTTAGTTTAATTTGATTCTTGATTCTGCTTTCTTGAGAAGATCATGAGGAACCTCTCTGGTCATATGCTATCATTATACAAATTTAGACTTCACGAGATGTTACATACATTTTGTAACATAAACCTTTATGCCACAAACTCCATCTACCATTTTCATTATAGACTTTGTCGTACAACCTTGCCTCACAACTCTTCAACCCGTGATCTTCACTTTGACCGAACCCTAGAACAAAACCTATATCATATTTTCATTCTTGATCTTATCTCAACCCGTAACCAAGTCCTAAACACTTATGTAGGAATGTTATTTTTTTATTTAGTATTATAATTTGAATATTTTATTTGGATCTTTATTTGGATGTTGTTGTGTGTTAAGTTACTTCCTTATATTGTTAGATATATCGTAACGAGAAGGAGAGACGACTCAATAGAATATTTCATCTTCATCAACACTACAAGGCAAGTTACATCTTGATCGCCCTTTTATACCTATGTTTTATATATGCATTTAGTCCTTTGATGTAGGGTTTGCATGAATATGTTAGTTGGCTATATTATAAACACAGTAGTGTAATGAGGTAGGTCTGAGCCTTTACTTCTTTGTCGCCAACGTTGTAGGGATTTTGCTATGCCATTGTAGACGGGGATTGGTATGTGAGATATTGAAAGTTGCGAGTGATATCATAATTAAGGGTAACCTTAAGGTGGCAACATTAACACACATCTGGGTGGATTGGTAAGGGGCACCCTGGAGAAACCAGTGGACTTGCCCGGGCACCCTGGAGAAACCAGTGGACTTGCCCAGGGGATCCCGGAGTACCTGTGTGATCACCCTATGGACTGCCACCCAGGCTCAAAGGGATTCATCAATTTTTCATGACTAGAAGCTTACCTGCACAGCCACAAGCTATTATGGGCTCTGGTTTAGTTGAGTACGTTGTGTGACCTCTTACAGTGGTAGACTAGCAGATGTAGTTATATATGTAGGTGTACCGGTCTACCTAGGGTTAAGAGGGAACACTTCAGAAAGACTATGTCTCGATCTTCCGGCTCTCAAACACTTGGCAATGCGAGGACTACAAAGGAGGTGATCGAGTCTTGTGGGGAAAAGTGTGCAAAACTCTGCAGAGTGTAAAACAAATCGATTAGCCGTGTCCCCAGTTATGGACAATTTGAGCATCTGGAAAGTGGGAATTGAGTGATCTCATCACTCTTAATTAATTTAATGGGTTTTAATGAATTTTGGTATAGATTGAATGGAGCAACCATCTCAATCATATTATGATGAATTATGTAGTAGCAATATGATATTCTTTTGATGATAGGGAAAAATCAGCTTTATGCAAATTAAATTTAGAACCATCCACTAGCCATATTGCATGTATAAATAGGACATTTATTCATCTATTGTGGTGTGACTTGCCAGTACATTCAACGTACTGACCTACACGGCTGCAACATATTATGTTGCAGGTATTATCCGACGAGTAAGTGATACGATAGGGTTACGGTCCGCACTCAACTTGTCGATGGCGTTGATGGGACTCCACACCCGTTTGCCTATTTCCGCTGAGATTCTTAAGGTATATATATCAGTTTTTCATTACTTATACATCTGATTGCACGTTGATATATACATTGATGTACTGTGTGTGCTATCATACCGATCTAGGGATAGCACAGATACAGGGAGACTTGACCGTCTGAGGTCGGGTCACTACATAAATGGTATCAGAGCACATGTTGACTGTAGGACGTGACCCTAGGAAATGGCTTAGTACCAGCAAGACCCCGAGAGAACAATTTTTTCCTTGGAATTTTCCCTCATCTTTTGAACCCTTGACCAAAACTCTTCTTATTTCCAAATTTTAGATGGAGAATTTCACCCTGAACACCAGAGAGAACTACAAGGACGTTCTGTGTGGTCCAACCCTCATAGTACTGGTCAGACTGCTGAAGTTGCCGATACCGGAGATCAAGGTGAACAAGAGAAGAACTGGAACATGGGGCATTAAGACTCGAGTTTTTGGACGTCAAGGAGACCCCAAGAAAGGAGACATCACATATGAGATGATAGCCCGCAACAAGGATATGGGCATCAACACTGCCATTCATGATGAATTGCACGCTTGTGCTATTATCATCGTAATGAGCTAAGCAAGAACAGTTTTGGAAAGCTTGGATGGCAGAAAGCTGGTGGAGCACATATCCTTATGACGATGGAGCAGAAGCTGAAGTCTTCACCTCTGACGGTGTATAACCAAGACCTGGAGCATTACATCAAGAATCTCCAGATGGATCTTCTCGAAGTCTTATTTGATAAGGAAGCACTGCGTGAAGAACTCAAGACCCAGAAGCTAGAGGTAACCAAGCATGCAGAGAAGGACCTTGAAGTTCAGAAACTTCGTAAAGAACTGGGGAACAGTAGGACCATAGCTCATGGCAAAGATGTTGAGATCCAGAAGCTCAAGAATCAACTCCAAGACATACTGGGACGCCACAGGAAACTCCGTCTCGACAAAGATTATCTGGCTGAAGAACTAGAGAATATCCAACACAAGCAGAAGAAGCCTCGTGGAGACCAGAATCAAGACCTGGAGAAGTTAGTTTAGTAGTAGTAGTCCACCATGAGAAAATAAGTTTGAACGTTTACGATTTGAGTATCTGACCATATATACCAACTTATGTGGGTGGCAGTACTATATTATTGTTTGATTGAATGAATATGTGAACCATGGTTGAGTTGTTCGTGGTGTGTATCTCTCTCTATTCCTCCAACTCTATCTCGTCCCAAAACCCTTGGACCCAATAGATGATGAATGAAGATGGACTCAAATTCTCTGGACCCAAGACTCAGTTGGAGGCCGAGCAATGGATTCGTAACATGAAGATTCACCTGAGGATCAACCTTGTTGAAAGAAAGGATGAAGTACCACACACTCTTCAGTACTTTGAAGGAAGTGCTGCAACATGGTGGAAAATGCATCAAGCCATACAAGGATGGAATGGAGCAAAGACTTGGGAAGAATTCAAGATGACTCTGCTAAGGTCTCGTCTTACCTGGAAGCCCTACGATAGTAAGATGATGAAGAAACCTTGTGCATGTAAGATTTGCGGAGAAGTTGGACATACCCATAAAGAACACAAGGACCAATGCCCACAATGTGAAGAAAATCACCCACCCGAAGAGTGCCCAACCTGGCAGGTTACATATTTCTTATGTGAAGGAACTAAACACTACCCTGCTCAGTGTCACATTTATCCCATGGTATGACGAACTATCCAGAAGCAGAAGGAAGGAATGAAGGAAGCCCTCCGAGAAGGTATGGAAGAACCTGTGAGGAAGGACAATGTTGAAGACCCTGATGGAGAAGGCCTAACCAGATTTTATTCAAATGCCTGCTTTTCATGTGGAGAAAAAGGACAGTTTTCGCAGTATTGCACCAAGGGAAGAAAATAGAATCCGGGATACTTCCCGATAGAATAAGTAGAGTTTGATCCACAGGAAACAGAAGCTCTAATTGGAATGAAGAAGTCCCCGAATAGAAAAAGAATACCTCCCCAGAGAAACCCAATTTCTGTAGAGAAGGACCTGAGTCATATCACATGTTTCAGGTGCAAGAACTCAGGGCACTACTACCATGAATGTCCGGACATGAAACCAAGAACCCAAGGAGTCCAGAAAATCACAAGGAAGCCTCGAGACAAGTCGGAAGCCATTTGTTTTCGCTGCAAGGAAGTAGGACATTATGCTAGAGAATGTTCAAATCAAAAGAAAGCTGCAGCTGAGTAGTTGAGTTTTTGAGTGTAGTAGGAAGAAATTTTATTTTCATGAGTACTTTGAGTTGAGCCATGTAATGGAAGTCTTGGAGAATGCAATATTTCATGCATCAATAAAGTTGAAATGACATTGATATGTTGAATTATAAGAGTTCCTACTCTCTAAACAGAGATTTTGACCATTTCGAGGATATGAGAAATATGGTCTATGGAGGAATAAGTGCTATTCATTTTAAGTGTGGTAGTATTTCGTAAAACCACATGGTCAATGAAGAAAAGTGATGTTCATGTCGATCAGTAAAAAGGAGATGTACAAAAAAAGGTTGGCGTTTTGTTTTTGTTATGTTGGTTACCACAAGGATATGAAGGAATGAAGTAATATGGGAATTAAATGAAGTGTAACATTGGAATATGGATCAGTTGTAACTCCAAGGATGAGTAAAAGCTATACAAGTGTTGAAGTGGGCCATAACCCATAGGCCCTATTCGCACACGAACACGTCACCGCGTACCTCCAACGCCGAGGGTGATGCACCGCAGCTCACGTCGAAGGAGACCCGTCCGGAAGCGCGGTACGCAAGCAATCCGGCGGGAGCTTTTGAGGACCCGAAACCCCACACGCCCGGGAGGGACCCCATCAGGGCGCGCGGCAGCTATGGGCTGCCCTAGGTCTACCTGATCGCCCCTAGGGCCTTGAGGTTCACCGCCCTGCAACAACAAGAACGAACGAAGAATGAGGAAGAAGAAGAACAAGGGAGAGAGATAAAAGTAAAGATAAAGGGGTAGATGATTTGTTCGATTGTGTGTTGTTCAATCGGCCGTCACCTCTCATCTATTTATGAGGTGGTTGGACTTCCCATACAAGAAAAGGTCTAAAAATTCCGTCCAAAACATCAAAAACGCTAACCTAACTTAGACATGAATCTTTGGTAATTTCCCGGACCAACTCGGTCTCACCGATTGGTTCGTTTCGGTCCCACCGAGTTAATGTTGCCAACTCTCTGTATACTTCTGTAATTTCTCGGATCAACTCGGTCTCACCGATTGGTTTGCTTCGGTCCTACCGAGTGAACATTGCCAACTCTCTGGTAAATTTTCGGACCAACTCGGTCTCACCGATCAAATCAACTCGGTCGGTCCGAAATGACTCTGCAGCTTCTGTTTCTGACCTTGTTTTGCCTCCACAGGTTGCATACAAACTCGGATTAAGACAATTTTATATCAAAATCAATCGTTTCGACGAGATGCACAACTTTCATGTTGAAACAGTTTCCATCAGAGGCCATCTTGATTGAGTTTTATGCCTTTCTTTACTCTGGTGTGAACATGAGCATCTCTGAACTTGTCATAACTTTTTAGTCCGAGCTCCGTTTTAGACCATCTTCATATCCATCTTGACCTTCTCGAAGAGAGACATTCCAAGGTGACTTCCAATCATAAGTTTGAATTGGTCTTGATATAACATATGCTAATTTTATGATTGTGCCAGTTTTGAGCGTCAACACATGCCCTCGTGTTTTTCGGCATAGCTAGTGTGCCGAAAAATAACTTGTACCATGTTGGTTCTAAGGACGGTGTCAACACTCCATCGGCCCTTCTGCATCTTCTTAGGACGATAACTATATATTGGCCAATACTTGTTTGAATCCTTGATGCAAACTTGGGTGAAACCTTCTCAATTTCATTAACAATCTGGTGATAGATTTCCATAGATATGTACTTCAAAGTCATCCTCCAAACCATATTTTTCACCCTTTCGCTGGGATTTTGCAGACAATTAAGAATGAATTCCCTCTAATCCTTTGTTTCACCTGCATACAAATTTCATTAGTGGCCGAAGCAATGGGCTTTGTTCGGCCTTACCTATGTCGGTGAGATCAAGCATCGGCTATTGATAGATGTGGAATACACCATGATCAACATGGTAGCCGAATGCTTGTTGCGCCAACTCATTTGCTCTTCAATTTTCATGTCTAGATATATGAGAAATATCAAAGCAACCCAAGGTAAATTTTATATCTAGAGATACCTCAAGGTAAACTATAAGTGATTCGTCAAAACATTGATGACCCTTGGATATTTGTTGCACTACTCATAACGAATCACCCAAAGCCTCAATGTACATAGCACCTATGGCACCCAAAAGATCCAAACCGAATAACATTGCATATTCGGCTTTGATTATTGTGCAAAAAATATTTTAAGTGGCATGAGGCTTCACAAAATAGCACCATAAGGAGATATATAAACAACACCAACACCTTGGCCATTGTTATGAATTCAACCATCAAAACATAATCTCCATAGTACTAGAAAGACAAGGCTAATATCAATATTATGCATGTCATAAATCAAATGGTCGATAATAAAACAACAATGATTTGGCCTCTCATATTCATAGGCCAAATCATATATATTAAATCAAAACATAAACCCACTCAATTTCTATGAATCGGTCTATGCAACATATTTTGAATGGCATCGGTCATGATGTTTCATCTCCATGCAAGCATAATATAAGTATATGTATAGATTTCCATGAACATGTACCTTGTCTTGCTCTCCAGTCAAACTAAGGACGATGTTAGAATGGTACACTGGCCATGCTTTGTCATATTCATAGGGCGATAAATAAATATCGGCCACCTCCATAAGGTTCATGTAGAATTCATCCACCAAAGCATGTATAGCCGAAATAAACAAATGAAATGACAAATCAAGTATTTCGGCTCTTTGCATCAGCAACAAACTTGTAGCTAATCAAATGTATAGTGATTTGGTAATACCCTCTCATGATATAGAAGATTATGTTGCATCCATGGATGAAAATAAATCCATGGAGGGTAATTGATCATACCTAGGGATGTGTTCCATGGCAAACTCATCAATGGCATGGTTGAAGAAAATGGATGATGTGCTAACCGAAGAATTTGATGTTGTGATGCACTCCTTCGGCTTAATTGTTTGTTGCTACCATCCTCCTCTCTCTTCACTTTTATTGTACTTCTTGTAATGGAAGCTTGCACATAATTCTTATTTTGAGCACTTCCTTTGGGAACCCATGCCATGTTCCTTTCTTCAAGTTCTTGTGCACTAAGTTTTTGTAATTTCTTCTTTTGCCAATGCGATAAGCCGAGCGGGCATCTCGGCTGTGATTCTGTTTTGACCAATGGCAATTCCTTTTTGGCCTTGTGCACTCTCAACTTCTTTTGTTTATATTTGGCACTTCGACTCTCAATAATTGGTTGCTTTGTCTCATTTCCTTTAGTAGCCAATGTCAACACTTTAATTGGCTCTTTTTCATTTGAGATCAAATCTAAAGTTGCACTCTTACGACCATCTCTTTTAACACGGTAAACTCACTTGACCACCTCCTTCTTCTTCTTCCTTGAGCTCTGGACCGATTCCTTATGATTGAAACGGTCTTTAACACGTGATTGTTCAAATGTTGATCTTCTCGGAGCTGCATAATATTGGTGAGATGGTCTAAAATAAGATGGAGAATGTGCCCTTGTATCATACCTGACCCATGATGGATATGGATCTATATGAGCATAGCGAGGCATCCACGGCATTGGCATTGGCGGCCCAAAATAAGGATATGAATATCTTGCATTAAAATTCTCAGTTTGCCAATACCAATCCTCATATTTGTGCCTTGGGGGTGATCTTGGTTTCTTTGCATGATTTGGCCGATAAGTATTCGTCTCTTCACTCTTCTTTTGATATTTATGCAATAGTTCAGCGAAGGTGATTTTTGATCTCTTACACTTGCGCGTATTTCGGCCTTTGTTTTCTTTTGGTTTGCTTTCGTCGATCATTGGATTTGCTTGCTGCCCCCCAGTCCTTGGCGTCTCCATTGTAGCTTCGATGGAATTCTCGCCCTCAAGATTATGTTCATTATGCTCTTCAACAACTTCTTTACTTGAAAGCTTGATCTCATCACCTGCAGTTTTTACCTTCTCTTTAAGTGGATCAGCTTGAAGCAGCCGATGCAAAAACTTTCTGCCATCGGGACCACTCGGAATAGACTAGTCATCTCTTGGTGTCTCAACAAATTTCAACCGTCCTTTATTAATGGCCGATTTAATTATTTGACGAAACATGTTGCAATCCTCAAAATTGTGCTTGGACGAATCATGCAACTCACAATACATTCGTCCCTGGACAGATGGCTCAACATGGTGATCAAGAATTCTAATATAATTATTTCTCAACAACAAATCAAAGATTTGATCACACATATTTGAATTGAAGGTAATTTTTTTATTTTCTAGCTGATCTTGCTATGAAAACGGCTTTGGAGTTAAGCAAACGAGTGGTTCAGATTTTGTATCGCCCCATTCGACTATGATTTTTATTTCGCATTCTTTTACCGATGTCATTGGATAAGATATTATACTAGCATTGGTTTTCTGAAAAGAATCTAACCTTGGCTTTATGTTTCTGAAACAAAATTAGTTAGAACATGCATGGCTCAATTGAGACCAAGAGTAAGCCAAGTATGAAACAAGCAAAGCTACCCATGTAGATACGAACTTTAAATAAAGCAATGAGGAAAGCCTTGATTGCAACAATAAGGCAGTATCGGTCTTTATTAATGATGCAGTGGGTTGGCCGATATGTTCTATAACAATTTTATTGCTAACAAGTAAATGAAGGAAATATGCCCTAGAGGCAATAATAAAGTATTATTTATTTCCTTGTATCATGATAAATGTTTATTATTCATGCTAGAATTGTATTAACCGAAAACATAATACATGTGTGAATATATAGACAAACAGAGTGTCACTAGTATGCCTCTACTTGACTAGCTCATTAATCAAAGATGGTTATGTTTCCTAGCCATAGACATAAGTTGTCATTTGATTAACGAGATCACCTCATTAGGAGAATGACGTGATTGACTTGACCCATTCCGTTAGCTTAGCACTCGATCGTTTAGTATGTTGCTATTGCTTTCTTCATGACTTATACATGTTCCTATGACTATGAGATTATGCAACTCCCGTTTACCGGAGGAACACTTTGTGTGCTACCAAACGTCACAACGTAAATGGGTGATTATAAAGGTGCTCTACAGGTGTCTCCAAAGGTACTTGTTGGGTTGGCGTATTTCGAGATTAGGATTTGTCACTCCAATTGTCGAAGAGGTATCTCTGGGCCCACTCGGTAATGCACATCACTATAAGCCTTGCAAACATTGTGACTAATGCGTTAGTTGCGGGATGATGTGTTACAGAACGAGTAAAGAGACTTGCCGGTAACGAGATTGAACTAGGTATCGAGATACCGACGATCAAATCTCGGGCAAGTAACATACCGGTGACAAAGGGAACAACGTATGTTGTTATGCGGTCTGACCGATAAAGATCTTCGTAGAATATGTGGGAGCCAATATGGGCATCCAGGTCCCGCTATTGGTTATTGACCGGAGACGTGTCTCGGTCATGTCTACATAGTTCTCGAACCCGTAGGGTCCGCATGCTTAACGTTACGATGACAGTTTTATTGAGTTTTGATGTACCGACGGAGTTCGGAGTTCCGGATGAGATCGGGGATATGACGAGGAATCTCAAAATGGTCGAGACGTAAAAATCGATATATTGGACGACTATATTCGGACTTCGGAAAGGTTCCGAGTGATTCGGGTATTTTTCGGAGTACCGGAGAGTTACGGGAAATCGTATTGGGCCTTAATGGGCCATACGGGAAAGGAGAGAAAGGCCTCAAAAGGTGGCCGCACCCCTCCCATGGTCTGGTCCGAATTGGACTAGGGAAGGGGGGCGCACCCTTCCTTCTTTCTCCTTCCCCCTTCCTTTCTCCTACTCCCACAAGGAAAGGAGGAGTCCTACTCCCGGTGGGAGTAGGACTCCCCCCTATGGCGCGCCTCTCCCCTTGGCCGGCTACCTCCCCCTTGCTCCTTTATATACGGGGGCAGGGGGGCACCCCAGAGACAACAATTGATCCTTGAGATCTCTTAGCCGTGTGCGGTGCCCCCCTCCACCATATTACACCTCGAGAATACCGTTGCGGAGCTTAGGCGAAGCCCTGCGTCGGTGGAACATCATCATCGTCACCACGCCGTCGTGCTGACGAAACTCTCCCTCAACACTCGGCTGGATCGGAGTTCGAGGGACGTCATCGAGCTGAACGTGTGTAGAACTCGGAGGTGCCGTACGTTCGGTACTTGATCGGTCGGATCGTGAAGACGTACGACTACATCAACCGCGTTGTGATAACGCTTCCGCTGTCGGTCTACGAGGGTACGTGGACAACACTCTCCCCTCTCGTTGCTATGCATCACCATGATCTTGCGTGTGCGTAGGAATTTTTTTGAAATTACTACGTTTCCCAACAGTGGCATCCGAGCCTGGTTTTATGCGTTGATGCTATGCACGAGTAGAACACAAGTGAGTTGTGGGCGATATAAGTCATACTGCTTACCAGCATGTCATACTTTGGTTCAGCGGTATTGTGAGATGAAGCGGCCCGGACCGACATTACGCGTACGCTTACGCGAGACTGGTTTCACCGTTCGGAGCACTCGTTGCTTAAAGGTGACTGGCGGGTGTTTGTCTCTCTCACTTTAGTTGAACCGAGTGTGGCTACGCCCGGTCCTTGCGAAGGTTAAAACAGCACCAACTTGACAAACTATCGTTGTGGTTTTGATGCGTAGGTAAGAACGGTTCTTGCTAAGCCCGTAGCAGCCACGTAAAACATGCAACAACAAAGTAGAGGACGTCTAACTTGTTTTTGCAGGGCATGTTGTGATGTGATATGGTCAAGACATGATGTGATATAATGTGTTGTATGAGATGATCATGTTTTGTAACCGAGTTATCAGCAACTGGCAGGAGCCATATGGTTGTCGCTTTATTGTATGAGATGCAATCGCCATGTAATAGTTTTACTTTATCACTAAGCGGTAGCGATAGTCGTAAAAGCAATAAGTTGGCGAGACGACAACGATACTACGATGGAGATCAAGGTGTCGAGCCGGTGACGATGGTGATCATGACGGTGCTTCGGAGATGGAGATCACAAGCACGGTGCTTCGGAGATGGAGATCACAAGCACAAGATGATGATGGCCATATCATATCACTTATATTGATTGCATGTGATGTTAATCCTTTATGCATCTTATCTTGCTTTGTTTGACGGTAGCATTATAAGATGATCCTTCACTAAATTATCAAAGTATAAGTGTTCTCCCTGAGTATGCACCGTTGCGAAAGTTCTTCGTACTGAGACACCACGTGATGATCGGGTGTGATAGGCTCTACGTTCAAATACAACGGGTGCAAAACAGTTGCACACGCGGAATACTCAGGTTAAACTTGACGAGCCTAGCATATAACAGATATGGCCTCGGAACACGGAGACCGAAAGGTCGAGCGTGAATCATATAGTAGATATGATCAACATAGTGATGTTCACCATTGAAACTACTCCATCTCACGTGATGATCGGACATGGTTTAGTTGATATGGATCACGTGATCACTTAGAGGATTAGAGGGATGTCTATCTAAGTGGGAGTTCTTAAGTAATATGATTAATTGAACTTGAATTTATCATGAACTTAGTACCTGATAGTATTTTGCTTGTCTATGTTAATTGTAGATAGATGGCCCGTGCTGTTGTTCCGTTGAATTTTAATGCGTTTCTTGAGAAAGCAAAGTTGAAAGATGATGGTAGCAATTACACGGACTGGGTCCGTAACTTGAGGATTATCCTCATTGCTGCACAGAAGAATTACGTTCTGGAAGCACCGCTGGGTGCCAGGCCTGCTGCAGGAGCAACACCAGATGTTATGAACGTCTGGCAGAGCAAAGCTGATGACTACTCGATAGTTCAGTGTGCCATGCTTTACGGCTTAGAACCGGGTCTTCAACGACGTTTTGAACGTCATGGAGCATATGAGATGTTCCAGGAGTTGAAGTTAATATTTCAAGCAAATGCCCAAATTGAGAGATATGAAGTCTCCAATAAGTTCTTCAGCTGCAAGATGGAAGAGAATAGTTCTGTCAGTGAGCATATACTCAAAATGTCTGGGTATAACAATCACTTGATTCAACTGGGAGTTAATCTTCCGGATGATAGCGTTATTGACAGAATTCTTCAATCACTGCCACCAAGCTACAAGAGCTTCGTGATGAACTATAATATGCAAGGGATGAGTAATTAAGACAATTCCCGAGCTCTTCGCAATGCTAAAGGCTGTGGAGGTAGAAATCAAAAAGGAGCATCAAGTGTTGATGGTCAATAAGACCACCAGTTTCAAGAAAAAGGGTAAAGGGAAGAAGAAAGGGAACTTCAAGAAGAACAGCAAACAAGTTGCTGCTCAGGAGAAGAAACCCAAGTCTGGACCTAAGCCTGAAACTGAGTGCTTCTACTGCAAGCAAACTGGTCACTGGAAGCGGAACTGCCCAAAGTATTTGGCGGATAAGAAGGATGGCAAGGTGAACAAAGGTATATGTGATATACATGTTATTGATGTGTACCTTACTAATGCTCGCAGTAGCACCTGGGTATTTGATACTGGTTCTGTTGCTAATATTTGCAACTCGAAACAGGGGCTACGGATTAAGCGAAGATTGGCTAAGGACGAGGTGACGATGCGCGTGGGAAATGGTTCCAAAGTCGATGTGATCGCGGTCGGCACGCTACCTCTACATCTACCTTCGGGATTAGTTTTAGACCTAAATAATTGTTATTTGGTGCCAGCGTTGAGCATGAACATTATATCTGGATCTTGTTTGATGCGAGACGGTTATTCATTTAAATTAGAGAATAATGGTTGTTCTATTTATATGACTAATATCTTTTATGGTCATGCACCCTTGAAGAGTGGTCTATTTTTGTTGAATCTCGATAGTAGTGATACACATATTCATAATATTGAAACCAAAAGATGCAGAGTTGATAATGATAGTGTAACTTATTTGTGGCACTGCCGTTTAGGTCATATCGGTGTAAAGCGCATGAAGAAACTCCATACTGATGGACTTTTGGAACCACTTGATTATGAATCACTTGGTACTTGCGAACCGTGCCTCATGGGCAAGATGACTAAAACACCGTTCTCCGGAACTATGGAGAGAGCAACAGATTTGTTGGAAATCATACATACAGATGTATGTGGTCCGATGAATGTTGAGGCTCGTGGCGGATATCGTTATTTTCTCACCTTCACAGATGATTTAAGCTGATATGGGTATATCTACTTAATGAAACATAAGTCTGAAACATTTGAAAAGTTTAAAGAATTTCAGAGTGAAGTTGAAAATCATCGTAACAAGAAAATAAAGTTTCTACGATCAAATCGTGGAGGAGAATATTTGAGTTACGAGTTTGGTCTACAGTTGAAACAATGCGGAATAGTTTCGCAACTCACGCCACCCGAAACACCACAGCGTAATGGTGTGTCCGAACGTCGTAATCGCACTTTACTAGATATGGTGCGATATATGATGTCTCTTACTGATTTACCGCTATCGTTTTGGGGTTATGCTTTAGAGACGGCTGCATTCACGTTAAATAGGGCACCATCAAAATCCGTTGAGACGACGCCTTATGAACTGTGGTTTGGCAAGAAACCAAAGTTGTCGTTTCTTAAAGTTTGGGGCTGCGATGCTTATGTGAAGAAACTTCAACCTGATAAGCTCGAACCCAAATCGGAGAAATGTGTCTTCATAGGATACCCAAAGGAGACTGTTGGGTATACCTTCTATCAAAGATCCGGAGGAAAAACTTTTGTTGCTAAATTCAGAAATTTTCTAGAGAAGGAGTTTCTCTCGAAAGAAGTGAGTGGGAGGAAAGTAGAACTTGATGAGGTAACTATACCTGCTCCCTTATTGGAAAGTAGTTCATCACAGAAACCTGTTTCTGAGACACCTACACCAATTAGTGAGGAAGTTAATGATGATGATCATGAAACTTCAGATCAAGTTATTACTGAACCTCGTAGATCAACCAGAGTAAGATCCGCACCAGAGTGGTACGGTAATCCTATTCTGGAAGTTATGTTACTAGACCATGACGAACCTACGAACTATGAAGAAGCGATGGTGAGCCCAGATTCCGCAAAATGGCTTGACGCCATGAAATTTGAGATGGGATCCATGTATGAGAACAAAGTATGGACTTTGGTTGACTTGCCCAATGATCGGCAAGCCATTGAGAATAAATGGATCTTCAAGAAGAAGACTGACGCTGATGGTAATGTTACTGTCTATAAAGCTCGACTTGTTGCGAAAGGTTTTCGACAAGTTCAAGGGATTGACTACGATGAGACCTTCTCACCCGTAGCGATGCTTAAGTCTGTCCGAATCATGTTAGCAATTGCCGCATTTTATGATTATGAAATTTGGCAAATGGATGTCAAAACTGCATTCCTGAATGGATTTTTGGAAGAAGAGTTGTATATGATGCAACCAGAAGGTTTTGTCGATCCAAAGGGAGCTAACAAAGTGTGCAAGCTCCAGCGATCCATTTATGGACTGGTGCAAGCCTCTCGGAGTTGGAATAAACGCTTTGATAGTGTGATCAAAGCATTTGGTTTTATACAGACTTTTGGAGAAGCCCGTATTTACAAGAAAGTGAGTGGGAGCTCTGTAGCATTTCTGATATTATATGTGGATGACATATTACTGATTGGAAATGATATAGAATTTCTGGATAGCATAAAGGGATACTTGAATAAGAGTTTTTCAATGAAAGACCTCGGTGAAGCTGCGTATATATTGGGCATCAAGATCTATTGAGATAGATCAAGACGCTTAATTGGACTTTCACAAAGCACATACCTTGACAAAGTTTTGAAGAAGTTCAAAATGGATCAAGCAAAGAAAGGATTCTTGCCTGTGTTGCAAGGTGTGAAGTTGAGTAAGACTCAATGCCCGACCAATGCAGAAGATAGAGAGAAGATGAAAGATGTCCCCGATGCTTCAGCCATAGGCTCTATCATGTATGCAATGCTGTGTACCAGACCTGATGTATGCCTTGCTATAAGTCTAGCAGGAAGGTACCAAAGTAATCCAGGAGTGGATCACTGGACAGCGGTCAAGAACATCCTGAAATACCTGAAAAGGACTAAGGATATGTTTCTCGTATATGGAGGTGACAAAGAGCTCATCGTAAATGGTTATGTTGATGCAAGCTTTGACACTGATCCGGACGATTCTAAATCGCAAACCGGATACGTATTTACATTGAACGGTGAAGCTGTCAGTTGGTGCAGTTCTAAACAAAGCGTCGTGGCGGGATCTACATGTGAAGCGGAGTACATAGCTGCTTCGGAAGCAGCAAATGAAGGAGTCTGGATGAAGAAGTTCATATCCTATCTAGGTGTCATACCTAGTGCATCGGGTCCTATGAAAATCTTTTGTGACAATACTGGTGCAATTGCCTTGGCAAAGGAATCCAGATTTCACAAGAGAACCAAGCACATCAAAAGACACTTCAATTCCATCCGGGATTTAGTCCAGGTGGGAGACATAGAAATTTGCAAGATACATACGGATCTGAATGTTGTAGACCCGTTGACTACTGTGTAATCTAGATTATTGACTCTAGTGCAAGTGGGAGACTGAAGGAAATATGCCCTAGAGGCAATAATAAAGTATTATTTATTTCCTTGTATCATGATAAATGTTTATTATTCATGCTAGAATTGTATTAACCGGAAACATAATACATGTGTGAATATATAGACAAACAAAGTGTCACTAGTATGCCTCTACTTGACTAGCTCATTAATCAAAGATGGTTATGTTTCCTAGCCATAGACATAAGTTGTCATTTGATTAACGAGATCACCTCATTAGGAGAATGACGTGATTGACTTGACCCATTCCGTTAGCTTAGCACTCGATCGTTTAGTATGTTGCTATTGCTTTCTTCATGACTTATACATGTTCCTATGACTATGAGATTATGCAACTCCCGTTTACCGGAGGAACACTTTGTGTGCTACCAAACGTCACAACGTAAATGGGTGATTATAAAGGTGCTCTACAGGTGTCTCCAAAGGTACTTGTTGGGTTGGCGTATTTCGAGATTAGGATTTGTCACTCCAATTGTCGGAGAGGTATCTCTGGGCCTACTCGGTAATGCACATCACTATAAGCCTTGCAAGCATTGTGACTAATGAGTTAGTTGCGGGATGATGTGTTACAGAACGAGTAAAGAGACTTGCCGGTAACGAGATTGAACTAGGTATCGAGATACCGACGATCAAATCTCGGGCAAGTAACATACCGGTGACAAAGGGAACAACGTATGTTGTTATGCGGTCTGACCGATAAAGATCTTCGTAGAATATGTGGGAGCCAATATGGGCATCCAGGTCCCGCTATTGGTTATTGACCGGAGACGTGTCTCGGTCATGTCTACATAGTTCTCGAACCCGTAGGGTCCGCATGCTTAACGTTACGATGACAGTTTTATTGAGTTTTGATGTACCGAAGGAGTTCGGAGTTCCGGATGAGATCGGGGATATGACGAGGAGTCTCAAAATGGTCGAGACGTAAAAATCGATATATTGGACGACTATATTCGGACTTCGGAAAGGTTCCGAGTGATTCGGGTATTTTTCGGAGTACCGGAGAGTTACGGGAAATCGTATTGGGCCTTAATGGGCCATACGGGAAAGGAGAGAAAGGCCTCAAAAGGTGGCCGCACCCCTCCCCATGGTCTGGTCCGAATTGGACTAGGGAAGGGGGCGCACCCTTCCTTCTTTCTCCTTCCCCCTTCCTTTCTCCTACTCCCACAAGGAAAGGAGGAGTCCTACTCCCGGTGGGAGTAGGACTCCCCCCTATGGCGCGCCTCTCCCCTTGGCCGGCTACCTCCCCCTTGCTCCTTTATATACGGGGGCAGGGGGCACCCCAGAGACAACAATTGATCCTTGAGATCTCTTAGTCGTGTGCGGTGCCCCCCTCCACCATATTACACCTCGAGAATACCGTTGCGGAGCTTAGGCGAAGCCCTGCGTCGGTGGAACATCATCATCGTCACCACGCCGTCGTGCTGACGAAACTCTCCCTCAACACTCGGCTGGATCGGAGTTCGAGGGATGTCATCGAGCTGAACGTGTGTAGAACTCGGAGGTGCCGTACGTCCGGTACTTGATCGGTCGGATCGTGAAGACGTACGACTACATCAACCGCGTTGTGATAACGCTTCCGCTGTCGGTCTACGAGGGTACGTGGACAACACTCTCCCCTCTCGTTGCTATGCATCACCATGATCTTGCGTGTGCGTAGAATTTTTTTTAAAATTACTACGTTCCCCAACAGTAAATTACCCTTCTTCATTGGTCTTTCAAGATTACTTAAGAGGATTTTTCTAATAGATGCATCAACAATAAATTTTTGACCAAATCTGAAAATAGGTAAATTACTTACTAAACATACCTCTTCAAATATGTTCGGAGAGCATGATGGTGGTGTGACTTGAACAATATCTTGCTTCATCTTTGGGTGGCTCCCCAACGCCTCTTCATCATCTTTTTCTTGATTCCGTGCATCATTACCTTGAAGATCCTTATCAGTCAAACTTTGTTCGGCTACTTGGTCTTGTCCTTGAGGCTTGTTAATTTCTACGGCACAGAACTCATAGGGCAGGAAGTAGGTTCCATCAACTTCAGAAAAATCAAGCATGGTTGTTTTGCTATGCTTGCCATGCCCCTTCTCAATAATGCTTGCCTCTTTGGATTTGATGGATTCGGAATATATACTACTTGATTCGGCTTTTTCAACCGAAGCACTTTCAAGTTCTGAATCATCCTTCTTTTCATTGATCCTACCAATTGGCAATGCTTCTTTTATCTGAGCCAATTCTTTTTCTATTTGTTTCTGGTGGCGAGCGACAAAATTGGCTTTAAGCTTGTTCTCAATTTCAGCCCACTCCGGATATGATTGCCCCCCAATGTTTTTAGATTCTTTCGGCAATGACACACGGGTGTTGCCGAAATTTTGCAATATTTTTGGGGGTGTATAATATGATGTAGTACTAGGTGAAGGCATATGCATTGTTGTAAAACCATATTTTTGCTCGCCAATTTTATCAATTGGCAAACATTCATCTTCTTGCAAAACTCTAGCTTTTATTGCGGCATAATCAGGAAATAGCCCCTTTTCATGTTGTTCAAGGCAAAGAGCATTAATCCTCTTATTCTGGGCTAAACTCTTCAATGCAGCCACAACTACCTCATCTTCTACAATATTGGGCACAACCACTCCTGTAAAATTTACATTTATTCGGCTATGACCAGAAAGGTGTGAAGCCGAATTATGAACATCTACAGTTGTGTATGGTGTTGAAAAATTAGTAGCATGAGGTGTAGCATATGATGTTTGAGGGTAATTGGCCGAATAACTAGTAGTAGCATGGCCAATTCCCCTATCCACCGGCATGTTTGGATTAACATGTTGCAAGTTGTTTGCCGATGAATAAAAAGGTGAAACACTTTGTTGCATGCTATTGGAAGTTCCTACACGAGGTGTTTCAACTTGATTGACCAAATTCATCATGTTGTTTCTGGGGTTGCCGATGCATGAGAGTTGGAGTACATATGGTGCATGTTACTAGTATCATAAGAAGTTGAAGCATGTAAATTACTTTGAATCGGCCTTTGCACGTAATTAGATCCATTATTGAAAAAGTTAGGGTTGGCCGATAGAGTATACTCATTGAACGATCTAGTAACACCATATGAATTATTTGCATCTACAGTAGAGAATTGGGTATTCATATTACCTTTGTAGATTGCAAACCCTAGATGACGATCTCTTCGTAGCATGAACAGGCTGGAGACCGTTCAAAGCTTTTTCCCCAGCGGAGTCGCCAAAAAGTGTGTTCGCGCACGAACACGTCACCGTGTACCTCCAACGCCGAGGGTGATGCACCGCAGCTCACGTCGAAGGAGACCCGTCCGGAAGCGCGGTACGCAAGCAATTCGGCGGGTGCTTTTGAGGACCCGAAACCCCACATGCCCGGGAGGGACCCCGTCATGGCGCGCGGCGGCTATGGGCTGCCCTAGGTCAACCTGATCTCCCCTAGGGCCTCGAGGTTCGCCGCCCTGCAACAACAAGAACGAACGAAGAACGAGGAAGAGGAAGAACAAGGGAGAGAGATAAAAGTAAAGATAAAAGGGGTAGATGATTTGTTCGATTGTGTGTTGTTCAATCGGCCGTCACCTCTCATCTATTTATGAGGCGGTTGGACTTCCCGTACAAGAAAAGGTTGAAAAATTCCGTCCAAAACATCAAAAACCCTAACCTAACTCGGACAGGAATCTTTGGTAATGTCCCGGACCAACTCGGTCTCACCGATTGGTTCGTTTCGGTCCCACCGAGTGAACGTTGCCAACTCTCTGTATCCTTCTGTAATTTCTTGGATCAACTCGGTCTCACCGATTGGTTTGCTTCGGTCCTACCGAGTGAACATTGCCAACTCTCTGGTAAATTTTCGGACCAACTCGGTCTCACCGATCAAATCAACTCGGTCGGTCCGAAATGACTCTGCAGCTTCTGTTTCTGACCTTGTTTTGCCTCCACAGGTTGCATACAAACTCGGATTAAGACGATTTTATATCAAAATCAATCGTTTCGATGAGATGCACAACTTTCATGTTGAAACAGTTTCCATCAGAGGCCATCTTGATTGAGTTTTATGCCTTTCTTTACTCTGGTGTGAACATGAGCATCTCTGAACTTGTCATAACTTTTGAGTCTGAGCTCCGTTTTAGACCATCTTCATATCCATCTTGATCTTATCGAAGAGAGACATTCCAAGGTGACTTCCAATCATAAGTTTGAATTGGTCTTGATATAACCTATGCTAATTTTATGACTGTGCCAATTTTGAGCGTCAACAGGCCCAAGATTTACCGAGGAACAAGCACAGTCTTGTTGAAGGAAGAATTATGAAGGATCCATGAAATGTCTACCGATCAAGTTATAGCTATTCCATAGGAGGATACGTAAAACCAGAGGGTTTTGGTGAAATGGTAGTTGTTTTTGTTTGGCTTGCAGAATTGATGAATTTATCCGAACCCAGTTTGTGGACAAGAGAAATCTGCAATGCCTGTGAGGATGCCCGAGTGTTAGGATGCGAGATTCACTAAACCTTATAAAGGGTAATGATTTGTGTGCGACATGGCTTGGCCACCATGACGACTTACTCTTATCATTCGCTCTTGTTATTTGGAATGGTAAATCTAAGTGACATACCCACAGTAAAGTGACGACGCCCATTGAAGCCTTGATTAAGCCTTAGAATGGTATGATGATAAACCCATGTACATGGTAGGTGTTGCCAATCGTAGGTTACACGGTGAGAATGAAGCCAAGACCCATTTCTTGCAGGGAACCAGTAATGGCAGACCTCCATGAGATTTTCCGATAGTTGTTTACCATTGGCGCTAGACCGGTCAGATGAGAAGATCCAGTCTCGGAAGAATTTCATTTTGATGCAAAGACCCAGGATATTGAAGGAAATGTTATGCCTCTAACAGGAGAGCATCAATGAAGGTGTTATTACAAGAAATTTGAGGAGAAATGTGTTGTCAACACTATAGAGGTGGTGCATGAGTTTATTTTAAGTGTGGTAGCACCCGGGACCTTCATAATGATCAATGGAATTGCAAGGAGACCCCAACCCTAACCTTTTCTTTCTAGCCGTTCCGAATCTCGAGGACGAGATTCATTTTAAGTGTGGTAGGTTCGTAACATCCCAAAATTCTATATCTTGGAATGTTATATTAAATAAATAAATAGGATTGTTTGTTTGATTGTTGTGTGATGGATTGTGTGAAATTATTTTATTTTCATGAGAATTAAAACCTTTTGAGTTCTTGTTTAAAACTTTTTCTAATCATGTTATAAAAGTTGGATAACATTTTGCCCAATAAAGAAAACTATGGTTGGGGAAGTTTATTCAAGAAATCAAAGGGCTTTAATTTCTGTTTGACTCTTTTTGAAATATTGGAGACCACAATCACAATTTTGGAGTGAGAATAAGATGACTTTCTCAAATGTGGTGGATGAATATTTTCATATGGAGTTTGTTTGGATTTTGGAGTTCCAATTGAAATATGATATTATTTGGAGTTTTACAGCCGTTTAAAAATTTCCAAATTAATCAAATAAAATTTATGAGGGGAGATAACATGACTTCTCCAAAATTATATTTGGAAATGTTTATGGCTCAATTATTAATTTTCAATTGAGAATTTATAAAAGAGAACACTTTTGGGGATAATTATAATACACTTATTGAATAATAAGAGCAGGATAACTATTTAATTTTGGCTAAAACTTTTTTCAAAATATATGAATGTTATTTAGGTTCACTTGAACATTTATTAATAAAATTTTATTTGTTGTTTATACAAACGTTTTGCACACTTAAATTAAAAATAAATGTGAACATTTATTTTATTTGCTATTTTAAAACTTTTGCACAAAAAAATATTATTTTATAATTATGTCCTAAGCCTATTTGGACCATGCCCACTTCTATTTTTTTCTTTCTCTCTTTCCATTTTCCCCTTGGGCCTGGTTCCCCACTAAGGCCCATCTTATTTTTTCCTTAGCCCAAGTCGAGGAACCCCTTCTTCCTCCTCTATAGGTTTCAATCTGGAGCAGAACACAAACAGCCATGGCACCTGTACATCTTCCTCTCCCTTTAGCACTTGAAACGCTCGCTCTTTCCACTTCTTATCAACACGAAAGATCTTTTGTATTGCATGGATAACCCATTCAAAGGATTAAAATTCCACTTTGATATCTTAATTGTTCCGGAATCAATCCGTCATTAGAGGCCACAATGAGCTCGTTTGATCTCCCTGTACCGGCTCCCTCGGCCACTATAAATAGGACCCCTAGGTGCGCCTCGAAGCCCTCATCCCTCTCCCTGAAAACCCCTCTCTATATCGCTCTATTCCGAGAGGAATTGCTCGCCGGTATTTACCCGTTTTCGCAACTCCGGCGGCTTCTCCACCGCGCCCAAGGACGAGGACGATCTCACCTCTGCATCTCTCAAGTTCGCCTCGGCCTCCTCTCCGCCGTTCGGCCATTCGTTGACGTCGGGGCCTTTTCTTCTCCAACTCCGACGAAACTCCGGCGAAACTCCGGTGAGCACTGTGTAAATCCCGTAATTTGTTTTTCAGAAAAATACTCAAACTTCAGAAATTCATATCTCCTAGACAGTAAGTCCGAATTCGACAAATTTTATATCCACGGATTTTTTGAAACACGAAGTTTATCATGAGACAAAAATATTCCACTTTTGGTAAATTCAATTTGACACAAATTTAAAATTTGTATTTGAGTATTTTTGCTATATCTATTAATTTGTAATTCTTTTGAAAATGTTTCCTTCTGCAAAATTGATCCTTCGGTCCATATCTTGCTGTTAGATTTTTTTCCTAATTGTTCATCTATGTCTAGCCACTGTTTCAACCTTAACACTTGATATAGTTTTTCTTTTATCGTAATTCAATTTCATCGTTAGTTTAATTTGATTCTTGATTCAGCTTTCTTGAGAAGATCATGAGGAACCTCTCTGGTCATATGCTATCATTATACAAATTTAGACTTCACGAGATGTTACATACATTTTGTAACATAAACCTTTATGCCACAAACTCCATCTACCATTTTCATTATAGACTTTGTCGTACAACCTTGCCTCACAACTCTTCAACCCGTGATCTTCACTTTGACCGAACCCTAGAACAAAACCTATATCATATTTTCATTCTTGATCTTATCTCAACCCGTAACCAAGTCCTAACAACTTATGTAGGAATGTTTTATTTTATTTTATTTTGTATTGTAATTTGAATATTTTATTTGGATCTTTATTTGGATGTTGTTGTGTGTTAAAGTATTTTCTTATATCGTTAGATATATCGTAATGAGAAGGAGAGACGGCTCAATAGAATATTTCATCTTCATCAACAGTACAAGGCAAGTTACATCTTGATCATGCCCTTTTATACCTATGTTTTATATATGCATTTAGTCCTTTGATGTAGGGTTTGCATGAATATGTTAGTTGGCTATATCATAAACCCAGTAGTGTAATGAGGTAGGTCTGAGCCTTTACTTCTTTGTCGCCAACATTGAAGGGATTTTGCTATGCAATTGTAGACGGGGATTGGTATGTGAGATCATGAAAGTTGTGAGTGATATAATAATTAAGGGTAACCTTAAGGTGGCAACATTAACACACATCTGGGTGGATTGGTAAGGGGCACCCTGGAGAAACCAGTGGACTTGCCCGGGCACCCTGGAGAAACCAGCGGACTTGCCCAGGGGATCCCGGAGTACCCGTGTGATCACCCTATGGACTGCCACCCAGGCTCAAAGGGATTCATGAATTTTTCATGACTAGAAGCTTACCTACACAGCCACAAGATATTATGGGCTCTGGTTTAGTTGAGTATGTTGTGTGACCTCTTATAGTGGTAGACTAGTAGATGTAGTTATATATGTAGGTGTACCGGTCTACCCAGGGTTTAGAGGGAACACTTCAGAAAGACTATGTCTCGATCTTCCGGCTCTCAAACACCAGGCAGTGCGAGGACTATAAAGGAGTTGATCGAGTCTTGTGGGGAAAAGTGTGCAAAACTCTGCAGAGTGTAAAACTAATCGATTAGCCGTGTCCCCGGTTATGGACAATTTGAGCATCTGGAAAGTGGGAATTGAGCAATCTCATCACTCTTAATCAATTTAATGGGTTTTAATGAATTTGGGTATAGATTGAATGGAGCAACCATCTCAATCATATTATGATGAATTATGTAGTAACAATATGATATTCTTTTGATGATAGGGAAAAATCAACTTTATGCAAATTAAATTTAGAACCATCCACCAGCCATATTGCATGTATAAATAGGACATTTATTCACCTCTTGTGGTGTGACTTGCCAGTACATTTAACGTACTGGCCTACACGGCTGCAACATATTATGTTGTAGGTATTATCCGACGAGTAAGTGATACGATAGGGATACGGTCCGCACTCAACTTGCCGATGGAGTTGATGGGACTCCACACCCGTTTGCATGTTTCCGCTGAGATTCTTAAGGTATATATCAGTTTTTCGCTACTTATACATGTGATTGCACTTTGATATATACATTGATGTACTATGTGTGCTAGCCTAGCGAGGCCGCCCCTAGGGAGGTCTTGGTGTCGTCCGCCTCGCGAGGCTTGGCCCCTCGCGAGGGTCTTGAGTTTTTGCTGCTGAAGCTGGGCCATGTCGGGTCGTTGATCGAGCCACACCACGGGCTGCAGGCAGGAAAGTCTGGGTACCCCAGTTCTCAGGACGCCGACAGTAGCCCCCGAGCCCAAGGCGCGCTCAAACTTGGCTTCGAGGCGAAGCCGAGGTGCAAGTGCGGAGCGCCGCGGGCCCCAACCCCCTGTGGCCTCGGCTGACGCGTGGCGATTGATGGGACGTGGGCTCCTCCGCTTCCCCATGCTGCCTCGGCAACCGCTCGACTTGACGAGACCCTGCTGCATGCAAAAGAAAACCATCATTACGTGCGATTGTGGAGGCCAGCGGTTGGCCTCCTTCTGTCTATAAATGAGGGGAGGGGCAGAGCCCCCTCGCTCATCTCTGTCTTCTCGCCGCCCGCTCCTTCTCCTTCCCCCTCGCCTCGCCGTCTTGTCGTAGCCCCATAGCGCCAACGAAGTGGTTCTCGGCCGCGGAGAAGGGGAAGGCTTGCCAGGAGGGCCCCGGCTCGCCACCGCCCAAGAGGGGGTGGGGCCGCCCCCGCAAGCACGCTGCTACCCCTGTTGTGGCTCCTCGGGGGCGCGGACGTACTCCTTCGGGGACCGGCATTGCTCTCGGCGGCAGCAGCGGTGTCTCCTCCCATGGCGGGGGCCGCTCGAGGTGGAGCAGCCCTTGCGCCGAGGGGAGGCGCGCCATGGTCGCCCGGCCTCCTCGGTCGCGCTTCCATTCGGCGGAGGTGCTCCCGGAGTTCGTCATGTGGTCGGAGAGACCGGGCGGCACCTGGCTCCAGCTCCCGCGCTCCTTTGCCAGCGAGCTGCCGGCCGCGGGTCTCGACGGCTTAGCCGACGGCTGCTGCAGCAAGGCCTCGTGGGCCGTGGTGGAGGTTTCGGCCACAGGCAACGCGGTCCTGGCCCGAGGCTGGCAAACGTTCGCCCACGCGCGCGGCCTGAGCAGGAGGTGCACCCTCCACTTCAAGTACGACGGTGTCGCGACCCTCTATGTGAGGGTATTTGGGGAAGACTGTCGCCGCGCAGGGTGCTGCCCCGAGGACAGCGGTGGCGACGACGAGCTCAGCCTTGATGACGGGCATGACGATGTTGAGGGCGAGCTTGCTCTTGGCGACGGCCGTGGCTCGTCCAGCGACAGCGGCTCCTCCTCCAGCAAGAGCACCAGCAGCGGTGGCTATGACCAGCCGGCACGTCACCGGGCTCGCTTCGAGGACGGCGACGGGTCGTTCCGTCACCACGCTCCGGTGAAGCACGAAGAAGGCTCGGGCTGAATCCGGGAGGCCCTTGGAGCCAGGCCTCGTGCTGCTGCGGTCGCGTAGGCCGCTTTTGTTTAACCTTTCCTTTCTTCCTGTATTTGAAAAGTAGATGGCCCTGCTGGGGCGTGTAATGAACCATGGTACTTATGCCGTTATGCTATGCTTATTGTCCTTGCGTTATGCTATGATGTTCATGCTCCACGTAGATGTAGAGGAATAACTTAGCTTGATACGCTCGGGGTAGTTTCCCGTCTCGTGAGGACGCGCCTTTTGGCATCTGGCGAGGCCTCCTTGCTGCCAACTCGGAAACTACTGACCTTGGGAGGCGTCATAGAGCTGCAGAGTTTGTTAGGAAATCCGTTGGGTGCCTTGTTCCTCCTTGCACGATCCCTCATACATGGGCTAATCATGGCTTAGTGCATCACGTCGCGGTACCCGGGGGGCACGGACTTTAAGAGGGGTGCGCCAATCACGAGCTCATTCTAGGGCGCCTTGCGAAGATCAAGGGAGCCGAAGCTCTGGGGCGACAAGGCTTTGGCGAGGTGTGTCCGCGGTCTAGGCTAGCCCGGTGCAAACACACCTGCCCAGCCCCCGCGCGAGGGAGAGCGTCGGGCAACTACCGTCCTCCCTGACGCAATACAAAAAAGCGAGCGAAGTAAAAGGGGAAAACTCAACCAAGCAATCGAGAAACGCCAAAACTCCAAATTTCATTAAAAAGTTGCAAACCAGCTACAGAAAGCAAATGAACAGTCGTGTCCGGCACCTAGTCTAGTCTTCACACTTCACTACGACGTGGGAGGGAGCCCCCGAGGCCGGAGGGCGGCACTCTGGAGACTTCAGGGCGTGTGCAGCCCCACTCATTATTATGTGAGAGTGTCACGAGCGGAGACCTTCACAGGCACTGGGCCTTGCTTCATGGGTAGAACTTCCGGAGGTGCTGGATGTTCCAGGCGCTCAGGATGGAGATCCCGTCCTGCGTCTCCAGGCGCGCGGCGCCAGGCCTGGAGACGCGGGCGCCCCTAAACGGGCCCTCCCACATGGGTGAAAGCTTATGCATCCCTTCCCTGGAGAGCACCCACCGTAGGACGAGATCACCCACCTCGAGCATCCTGGAGCGGATGCTGCGGCAGTGATACCGCCGCAGCGCTTGCTAGTACCTTGTCACTCAGAGTGAGGCTTGACGGCAGCATTCCTCCCCCAGCACGAGGTCCATCCCCCATGTGGCGTCCTGGCGTGCCTCGTCAAATGCCAATACCTCATGTGGGAGAACCGCTTCCGCTCCATAGACGAGGAAGAATGGAGTTTCACCGGTTGGCTTGGTCGCGGTGGTGCGGATGGACCACAGCACGGTCTGGAGCTCGTCCAGCCAACCCCTGCCGCAGGCTTCGAGCTTCTTCTTGAAAGTCCTCGCTTTAAGGCCCCTCAGGACCTCCGCGTTCACGCGCTCGGCCTGGTCATTGCTCCTAGGGTGTGCCATTGAGGCATAGCATATCTGCGTTCCAAGATTAGCACAATATGTTTGAAGAGATTGTTAGTGAACTGCGAGCCGTTGTCGGTGATGATGCGATTAGGGACTCCGAACCGGCTCACGAGGCCCTTGATGAACTTGACTGCTGAGCCGACAGGGATGGTGCAGACCGGCTCCACCTCCGCCCACTTGGTGAACTTGTCGATGGCGACGTAGAGGTAGCGGTAGCCCCCTGGCGCTCGAGGGAATGGACCCATAATGTCCAGCCCCCAGACCGCGAATGGCCACGAAAGCGGGATGGTCTGGAGGCCTTGAGCAGGCTGGTGGATTTGCTTGGCATGGAACTGGCAAGCCTCGCAGGGTCTCACCAGCTCGGTTGCATCGTTGAGTGCCGTGGGCCAGTAGAATCCGCTGTGGAATGCATTGCCCACCAAGGTGCGTGATGACGAGTGATGTCCGCAGTCCCCTCCATGTAAGTCGGCTAGCAGCTCACACCCCTGCTCCCTGGAGATGCATCGCAAGGAAACATAGTTCGATCGTTTTCGGTATAGCTCACCATCCTGAATGGAATAGGTTGTGGCCTGCCGAGCCACGCGCTCCGCGTCTTCCTCCTTCTCTGGCAGGGCCCCTCGCAGCAGGTATGCCTTAAATTCTTCGGTCCAGCATTCCTCCTGAGGCTCGAGTGCGAGGAGTATAAGCGCTCCTGAGGTCGGGCCACAGGCGGGGGCTCCCGAGGTTGGTGGCGGGGGAAGCTCCTCCTAAGGCAATGCCAACCCCGCAGACGGAGGTGCTGCTGAAGGCTTGAAGAGCCGCTCCTCGAAGACGCCGGGCTCCTGGGGCAGGCGCCTGGACGCCCTCTTGGCGATGTCATCGGCTTCCTTGTTCGTGCCGCGAGGCACATGCTGTAACTCCAGGCCCAAGAATTGCTTCTCCATTTTGCGCACCTCCGCGAGGTATTCCTCCATATGCTCGCCCTTCGGCTCGTATACTTTGTCGGAGAAGTTGACAAGGAGCTGAGAGTCGCCCCTGATGGTGAGGCGCTTCACTCCCAAGGTTGCTGCAACCTTAAGACTGGCGATCAAAGCCTCGTACTCTGTGATGTTGTTGGAGACCTTCTCGCCCCGCTGGAAGCAGAGCTGCACGCTGTAGTAGAGCTTGTCCTGGGTGGGCGAGATGAGCATGGCTCCAGCCCCCGCACCCTGATGCGCGAAGGCGCCATCAAAGTGCATGATCCATCATCGCGCTTCAGTCCGAGGTGAGAGGGACCGGCCTTCGCCTGGCTCGGGCCCCGGAACGTCCGTCCGGCAACACCCTTGACGACCCTGGTGGTGCTGAACTCCAGCTGGAATGCTTGCACTTCGATGTTCCACTCGGCGACCCTTCCCGCAGCATTGGGGCTCCGGAGCACCCTCTCCAACGGGTAAGCTGAGACGACCTTAATGGGGTGGCCTTGGAAGTAGTGACGCAGCTTGCGCGAGGCAACGAGAAGCGCCAGCAGGAGCTTCTGCGGCATGGGGTAGCCCCGCGCGTTGCAAAGTACCGCGCTGACGAAGTACACCGGGTGCTCGACCAGGGCGGGAGTGTTGGTGGAGTCTGAAGCCACCTGAGACAGGGGCATCTCCTGGGGCTGGGAGACCTCAGGAGCCGGGCCGCCTATTTGGGCAACCATAGCCTCAGGAGCGCCCCTTAGTGGAACCTGGCCGTCCACTGGCGCTGTGCTACCTCATGAGCATGCGTTGGTTTTCCCTTGAAGAGGAAAGGGTGATGCAGCAAAGTAGTGTAAGTATTTCCCTCAGTTTTTGAGAACCAAGGTATCAATCCAGTAGGAGACAACGCACAAGTCACCTAGTACCTGCACAAGCAATCAAGAACCATGCAACCAACGCGATAAAAGGGTTGTCAATCCCTTCACGGCCACATGCAAAAGTAAGATCTAATAAAGATAGTAAAGTAAATATTTTTGATATTTTTGTTGTATAGATTGGAAAGTAAAGATTGCAAAATAGTAAACGAGATGCGATGTAAATAAAAGAGATGCAATATAATAAGAAAGAGACCCGGGGGCCATAGGTTTCACTAGTGGCTTCTCTCAAGATAGCATGTATTACGGTGGGTAAAAAAAATTACTGCCGAGCAATTGATAGAAGAGCGCATAATTATGAAGTTATCTAAGGCAATGATCATGAATATAGGCATCACGTCCGTGTCAAGTAGAGCGAAACGATTCTGCATCTACTACTATTACTCCACACATCGACCGCTATCCAGCATGCATCTAGAGTATTACGTTCATAAGAACAGAGTAACACATTAGGCAAGATGACATGATGTAGAGGGATAAACTCAAGCAATATGATATAAACCCCATCTCTTTATCCTCGATGGCAACAATATAATACGTGCCTTGATGCCCCTACTGTCACTGGGAAATGACACTGATGAGGACATGACTACCTTGGATACGACCAAAAATATTGCATACATGCATATTTGTCAGGTGATTTCTAGTGCAAACTATTCAATAATTTATTTATGTTATCCAGAACAAAAATACTTCACACACTTTTGTGTTTTGTCTAATTGCATGTGTATGCGACATTTGTACAATCCACATATGAAGATAAGGGAAAAGGAGAAGTTTAGGTTCTGTTCCAAAAGTCCTCTCGCGTCACTTTTGGGCCAAGAGAAGATAGAGTCCAAGTGTTTCACGTTCTGGATTCAGATTCAGACTGCACAGACATACCTGACTCAAAACGCCAACAACTTTTTCATACGGAGTCCAAATTGGGTGATTCTTTTTTTGTTGGAAAGTAGATTTCGTGCTCTTTCCAACCCAATCAGATTAACCTTCAAATTCATCTGGAACATTGAGATATGGACGAACAATCTGACGCTGCACAAGAATCCGAGTCGAACAAGAAGTCCAAAGGTGTTGCATCACCTCCACTTGGGCCCATGAGCCTTGTACGACCTAGGGTTAGTTTTCGGCTATCTTGGGACGTCCTTCCACCTCATTGGCCGCCACCCCTTGCTCCTATATAAGTAGATCCATCTAGTAGCTTTTTCCTTGGGATTTGTTTAGTTAAAAGTTAGCCATTGCAACTTCATGTACTTCGTTTGTGTCCACCAACCAGACCAAGACCGCTTCCGGATCCCCACCTTTATCAATACTTCATCCATATTTGCAATATTCAGATTGTTGTTATCATATTCTTGCTTGTTCTTCGATTGCATGCAGGAATAGACCTTCATGGTCAGGCTGATCATGCTTCCGGCATCGTCGGTAACCTCACGGAGATTGGTTTAGCGATTGCTAAGGCGCAACATCGTGCATGTTTGTAGTCGAATCGTCAAAGTCGTCTCCACAAATCGATAGTTATCATCTCATCGAAAGATCGGGACACCCTTTGCCTCTATCAGACACCACAAGATTGAACCCAAAGCTAAGCACTTCTCCCATTGCAAGAAAGATCAATCTAGTAGGCCAAACTAAACCGATAATTCGAAGAGACTTGCAAAGATATCAAATCATGCATATAAGAATTAAGAGAAAAAAATATTCATAGATAATCAAGTTCATAAATCCACAATTCATCGGATCTTGGCAAACACACCGCAAAAGAGTATTACATCGAACAGATCTCCAAGAACATCGAGGAGAACTTTGTATTGAGGATCAAAGAGAGAGAGAGAGAAGAAGCCATCTAGCTAATAACTATGGACCCGAAGGTCTGTGGTAAACTACTCCCGCTTCTTCGGAGAGGCTATGGTGTTGATGTAGAAGCCCTCCGTGATCGATTCCCCCTCCGGCAGATCGCCGGAAAAGGCCCCAAGATGGGATCTCACGGGTACAGAATGTTGCGGCGGTGGAAAGTGGTTTCGTGGCTCCCCTTGATGTTCTTAGGGTATAAGAGTATATATAGGAGAAAGAAGTACGTCGATGGAGCTACGAGGGGCCCACGAGGGTGGGGGCGCGCCTACCCCCTGGGCGCGCCCTCCTGCCTCGTGGCGTTCCAGACTTCAACTCCAAGTCTTCTGGTTTGCTTTTGGTCCAAGGAAGATCATCGCGAAGGTTTCATTCCATTTGGATTCCGTTTGATATTCCTTTTCTGCGAAACACTAAAATAGGCAAAAAAACAGAAACTGGCATTGGGCCTCCGGTTAATAGGTTAGTCCCAAAAATAATATAAAAGAGCATATTAAAGCCCATTAAACATCCAAAACAGATAATATAATAGCATGGAACAATCAAAAATTATAGATACGTTGGAGACGTATCAAGCATCCCCAAGCTTAATTCCTGCTCGTCCTTGAGTAGGTAAATGATAAAAACAGAATTTTTGATGTGGAATGCTACCTAACATATTTATCAATGTAATTTTCTTTATTGTGGCATGAATGTTCAGATCCGAAAGATTCAAGACAAAAGTTTCATATTGACATAAAAATAATAAACTTCAAGCATACTAACAAAGTAGTCGTGTCTTCTCAAAATAACATGGCCAAAGAAAGTTCATCCCTACAAAATCATATAGTTTGGCTATGCTCCATCTTCGTCACACAAAATGCTCAAATCATGCACAAACCTGATGACAAGCCAAGCAATTGTTTCATACTTTAGTATTCTCAAACTTTTTCAACTTTCACGCAATACATGAGCGCGAGCCATGGACATAGCACTATAGGTGAAATAGAATGGTGGTTGTGGAGAAGAAAAAAAGGAGGAAGATGGTCTCACATCAACTAGGCGTATCAATGGGCTATGGAGATGCCCATCAATAGATATCAATGTGAGTGAGTAGGGATTGCCATGCAACGGACGCACTAGAGCTATAAATACATGAAAGCTCAACAAAAGAAACTAAGTGGATGTGCATCCAACTTGCTTGCTCACGAAGACCTAGGGCATTTTGAGGAAGCCCATCGTTGGAATATACAAGCCAAGTTCTATAATGAAAATTTCCCACTAGTAAATGAAAGTGACAAAATAAGAGACTCTCTATCATGAAGATCATGGTGCTACTTTGAAGCACAAGTGTGAAAAAAGGATAGTAGCATTGTCCCTTCTCTCTTTTTCTCTCATTTTTTTGGTCCTTCTCTTTTTTTGGCCTTTCTCTCTTTTATTTATTTATTTATTTCCTCACATGGGACAATGCTCTAATAATGAAGATCATCACACTTCTATTTACTTACAACTCAAAAATTACAACTCGATACTAGAACAAAATATGACTCTATATGCGTGCCTCCGGCGGTGTACCGGGATGTGCAACGAATCAAGAGTGACATGTATGAAAAAATTAAGAATGTCAACTACATGATCATGCAAGGCAATATGACAATGATGGAGCGTGTCATAATAAACGGAACGGTGGAAAGTTGCATGGCAATATATCTCGGAATGGCTATGGAAATGCCATAATAGGTAGGTATGGTGGCTGTTTTGAGGAAGGTAAATGGTGGGTTTATGGTACCGGCGAAAGTTGCGCGGTACTAGAGGGCTAGCAATGGTGGAAGGGTGAGAGTGCGTATAATCCATGGACTCAACATTAGTCATAAAGAACTCACATACTTATTGCAAAAATGTACAAGTCATCAAAAACCAAGCACTACGTGCATGCTCCTAGGGGAATAGATTGGTAGAAAAAGACCATCGCTCGTCCCCGACCACCACTCATAAGGAAAACAATCAAAGAAACACCTCATGCTTCAAATTTGTTACAGAACGGTTACCATACATGCATGCTACGGGACATGCAAACCTCAACACAAGTATTTCTCAAATTCACAATTAATCTACTAGCATGACTCTAATATCACCATCCTCATGTCTCAAAACAATCATCAAGCATCAAACTTCTCATAGCATTCAACGCACTTTTTATGAAAGTTTTTATTATACCCATCTTGGATGCCCATCATATTAGGACTAATTTTATAGTGAAAGAAAATTACCATGCTGTTTTAAAATACTCTCAAAATAATATAAGTGAAGCATGATATATCAATAATTTCTATAAAATAAAACCACCACCGTGCTCTAAAAAGATATAAGTGAAGCACTAGAGCAAAATTATCTAGCTCAAAAGATATAAGTGAAGCACATAGAGTATTCTAATAAATTCCGATTCATGCGTGTCTCTCCAAAAGGTGTGTACAGAAAGGATGATTGTGGTAAACTAAAAAGCAAAGACTCCAATCATACAAGACGCTCCAAGCAAAACACATATCATGTGGTGAATAAAAATATAGCCCCAAGTAAAGTTACCAATAGACGAAGACGAAAGAGGGGATGCCTTCCAGGGCATCCCCAAGCTTAGGCTTTTGGTTGTCCTTGAATTTTACCTTGGGGTGCCTTGGGCATCCGCAAGCTTAGGCTCTTGCCACTCCTTATTTCAAAATCCATCAAATCTTTACCCAAAAACTTGAAAACTTCACAACACAAAACTCAATAGAAAATCTCATGAGCTCCGTTAGTATAAGAAAATAAACCACCACTTTAATGTACTGTCATGAAATCATTCTTTATTTATATTGGTGCTAAACCTACTGTATTCCAACTTCTCTATGGTTCATACCCCCCGATACTACTCATAGATTCATCAAAATAAGCAAACAACACACGAAAAACAGAATCTGTCAAAACAGAACAGTCTGTAGCAATTTGACTAAATCGAATACTTCTGGAACTCCAAAAATTCTTAGATAAATTGGTGGACGTGAGGAATTTGTCTACTAATCATGTTAAAAAATAATCAACCTAAAAGAACTCTCCAGTAAAACATGGCAGCTAATCTCATGAGCGCAAAAGTTTATGTTTTTTACAGCAAGATCGCAAAGACTTCACCCAAGTCTTCCCAAAGGTTCTACTTGGCACAAACACTAATTAAAACATAAAACCACATCTAAACAGAGGCTATATGAATTATTTATTACTAAACAGGAACAAAAAGTAACTAACAAAAAATAAAATTGGGTTGCCTCCCAACAAGCGCTATCGTTTAACGCCCCTAGCTAGGCATTGATAATTTCGATGATGCTCACATGAAAGACAAGAATTGAAGCACAAAGAGAGCATCATAAGCATATGAAAAACACATCTAAGTCTAATATACTTCCTATGCATAGGCATCTTATAGGCAAATAAATTATCAAGACAAGCAAAAACTAGCATATGCAAGAAAGAAGTTAGAAACAATAACAATCTCAACATAACGAGAGGTAATTTAGTAACATGAAAATTTCTACAACCATATTTTCCTCTCTCATAATAATTACATGTGGAATCGTATTCAAATTCAACAATATAGCTATCACATAAAATTTTCTCTTCATGATCCACATGCATGCAAAGTTGATACTCTTCAGAAATAGTGGGATTATCATAAAATAAAGTCATGACCTCTCCGAACCCACTTTTGTCAAAAACTTTATAAGATTGAACATTATCCAAATATGTGGGATCTAAAGTTGACACTCTTCCAAACCCACTTTCAGTATTATTGCAAACATTATTATCAATCTCATATTCATCATGGGGCTTAAATGATTTTTCAAGATCGTAAGAAGAATCACCCCAATCATGATCATTGCAAGAAGTAGTGGACATAGCAAAACTAGCATCCCCAAGCTTAGGGTTTTGCATACTATTAGCACAATTGACATTAACAGAATTTAAAATAATATCATTGCAATCATGCTTTTCATTCAAGGAGCTATCGTGAATCACTTCATAAATTTCTTCTTTCAACACTTCATCACAATTTTCAGATTCATGAATTTCAAGCAAAACCTCATCAAGATAATCTAGTGCACTCAACTCACTAGCAATTGGTTCTTCATAATTGGATCTTTTAAAAAGATTAACAAGGGGATGAGGATCCATAACAATAGTTTTTTAGCAAGCGAAGATGCAAGCAAATAGCAGGCACATGGCAACACAAGCAAACATAAGATCGAATGGAAGAAGGGCGAAGAAAAGGGGCAAATCTTTGTGAAGTGGGGAAGAGGAAAACGAGAGGCGAATGGAAAATAATGTAATGTGAGGGAGAAGAGTTTATGATGGGTACTTAGTATGTCTTGACTTGGCATAGATCTCCCCGGCAACGGCGCCAGAAATCCTTCTTGCTACCTCTTGAGCGTGCGTTGGTTTTCCCTTGAAGAGGAAAGGGTGATGCAGCAAAGTATCGTAAGTATTTCCCTCAGTTTTTGAGAACCAAGGTATCAATCCAGGAGCAGACAACGCACAAGTCACCTAGTACCTGCACAAACAATCAAGAACCTTGCAACCAACGCGATAAAGGGGTTGTCAATCCCTTCACGACCACTCGCAAAAGTGAGATCTAATAAAGATAGTACAGTAAATATTTTTGGTATTTTTGTTGTATAGATTGGAAAGTAAAGATTGCAAAATAGTAAACGAGATGCGATGTAAATAAAAGAGATGCAATATAATAGGAAAGTGACCCGGGGGCCATAGGTTTCACTAGTGGCTTCGCTCAAGATAAAATGTATTACGGTGGGTGAACAAATTACTGTCGGGTAATTGATAGAAGAGCGCATAGTTATGAAGTTATCTAAGGCAATGATCATGAATATAGGCATCACGTCCGTGTCAAGTAGACCGAAACGATTCTGCATCTACTACTATTACTCCACACATCGACCGCTATCCAGCATGCATCTAGAGTATTACGTTCATAAGAACAGAGTAACGCATTAGGCAAGATGACATGATGTAGAGGGATAAACTCAAGCAATATGATATAAACCCCATTTTTTATCCTTGATGGCAACAATACAATACGTGCCTTGCTGCCCCTACTGTCACCAGGAAAGGACACCACAAGATTGAACCCAAAGCTAAGCACTTCTCTCATTGCAAGAAAGATCAATCTAGTAGGCCAAACTAAACCGATAATTCGAAGAGACTTGCAAAGATATCAAATCATGCATATAAGAATTCAGAGGAGAACCAAATAATATTCATAGATAATCAAGTTCATAAATCCACAATTCATTGGATCTCAGCAAACACACCGCAAAAGAGTATTACATCAAATAGATCTCCAAGAATGTCGAGGAGAACTTTGTATTGAGGATCAAAGAAAAGAGAAGAAGCCATCTAGCTAATAACTATGGACCCGAAGGTCTGTGGTAAAATACTCAGGCTTCATCCGAGAGGCTATGGTGTTGATGTAGAAGCCCTCTGTGATCAATTCCCCCTCCGGCAGATCGCCAGAAAAGGCCCCAAGATGGGATCTCACGGGTACAGAAGGTTGCGGCGGTGGAAAAGTGGTTTCGTGGACCCCCTTGATGTTTTTAGGGTATAAGGGTATATATAGGCGAAAGAAGTACGTGCGTGGAGCTACGAGGGGCCCACGAGGGTGGGGGGCACGCCTACCCCCCCCCCCCCGAGCGCGCCCTCCTGCCTCGTGGCCGCCTCGTGGCGTTCCAGACTTCAACTCCAAGTCTTCTGGTTTGCTTTTGGTCCAAGGAAGATCATCGCGAAGGTTTCATTCCATTTGGATTCCGTTTGATATTCCTTTTCTGCGAAACACTAAAATAGGCAAAAAAAACAGAAACTGGCATTGGGCCTCCGGTTAATAGGTTAGTCCCAAAAATAATATAAAAGAGCATATTAAAGCCCATTAAACATCCAAAACAGATAATATAATAGCATGGAATAATCAAAAATTATAGATACGTTGGAGACGTATCACGCTGCGGTGGCTTCAGGAGCGCCGTCTTGGTGCTGCGTCATCTCGATTGGCTGTGTGTCGCCGCACGGCAGGTCCTTGGCCTGGCGCTCCTCCCGGACGGCCACCAGCGCTGCGCTGGCTGAGTGAGGCATGGCGGCCAGGTAGAGCACCAGGGGCTCGAGAGGACGTGGCGCCACCATCACTTGCGGGCTGGTGAGGTATCTCTTGAGGTCTTGGAACGCCGCCTCGGCCTCCGGAGTCCACTCAAATGGGCCCTTCTTCATCATCTTGAAGAACGGGAGGGCGCGCTTCCCCAGTTGGAGATGAAGCGCCCCAGCGAGGTCACGCAGCCCGCCAGATTTTGCATTTCCTTGAGAGTCTGCGGCAGGCTCATCTCTTCTATCGCTTTGACCTTCTCTGGGTTCGCCTCGATTCCCCAGTGCGACACGAGGAAGCCCAACAACTTACCTGAGGGGACACCGAACACACATTTCTCCGGATTGAGCCGCAGGTCCACCTTACGTAGGCTGGCGAAGGTCTCCTCCAGATCCTGGATGAGGGTCCTTGCCTACCGAGATTTTACTACAATGTCGTCGACATAGGCCTCTGCGTTCCTCCCGAGCTGCCGGCCTAGAGCGATGTGCATCAGCCGCTGGAAGTTCGCCCTCGCGTTACGCAGGCCGAACGGCATGCAGGTGTAGCAGTACACCCTACACGGGGTTAAGAAGGCCGTCTTCTCTACGTCCTGCACCGCCATCTTGATCTGGTGGTACCCTGAGAAAGCATCTAGGAAACATAGCAAGTCGCACTCGGCGGTGGAGTCAACGATATGATCAACGCGCGGAAGTGGGAATGGGTCTTGAGGGCAGGCCTTGTTGAGGTTGGTGAAGTTGACGCACATGCGTTCCTTCCCTCCTTTCTTGGGCACGACGACCTGGTTCGCCAGCCACTCCGGGTACCGAACCTCGCGGATGACATCTGCTTCTTGCAGCTTGCGGGTCTCCTGGAAAATGAAGTACTGCTTCTCTATGGACTATCGTCACGCCTTCTGCTTCACCGGGCGCACATTTGGGCACACCCTTAGGTGATGCTCGATTATCCCCCTCGGGCCCCCAACCAGCTGCTGGGGCTCCCTGGCGAATACCTCCTTATTCGTGCGCAGGAAATTCACCAATGCCGCTTCTTGGTCCGGGGCAAGGTCGGCACCTATGGTGAAGGTGGCTCCTGAGGCCCCGTCCTCGTCGACCGGCACCTGCTTCGTCTTGGCCCGATCTTGAGAGAACAATCGCTTCTTCTTCGCCGGCGCAGCCCCCTGGGCCCCAGGTGCTGCTTCGCCTGCGGGGTGCGATGCCGCCGCGGCCCTGAAGGCGAGCTTGAGGGCCGTCAGGGCCTCCTTGGTCTCCAGCCACAGTGAGGACGTCGCTGCTCCCTGGCATCTTCATGAGGTTGTAGGCGGGATGAGTTGCCGCCATAAATTTAACCAGGGCTGGGTACCCGAGGATGGCGTTGTACGGAAGGCCGATGCGAGTGATGTCGAAATCGATAAGCTCGGTGCGGTAGTTGTCGCGGGTGCCGAAGGTGACAGGGAGGCGGATCTGTCCTAGGGGGCTGGTGGAACCATTGCCTACCCAGGAGAAGGGCTTGGTGGGACGGAGCCGGCCGTGCGGTACGTGGAGCAAGCCGAAAGCTTCCACAGAGAGCACGTTGAGGTCAGCTCCGCCATCGATGAGGGTCTTGGTAACCACTACGTTGCAGATGGTGGGTGTGCAGAGCATTGGGAGCGTGCCCGAGCCTGCGGTGGTCGCCGGATGGTCCTCCGAGTCGAAGGTGAGGTCGACCTTGGGTGCCGCCCATCCCGGAGGAGCCCCCTACTGCACACGGGCAGCACCCATTTGGCGGAGGAACTGCTTGACGTGGCGATCCGTGGGCGGCGCCTGCGAACCACCAAGGAGGGCTGCAACGGCGAGGGGCGCCGGTCCTGCGAAGCGCACGACGAAGAGATCGCGCAGCTTCTCCCAGGAGGCCACAGAGGATCCCGACAAGTTGAGCAGCCAGACGTGCGGCACGCCGGCGAGGGCCATGGGGAGCCAGTTGGCCATGAAACATGGCTACTACCTTAAGCGGAGACCCTATGTGTGATCAGGTGCTTGGAGGAAAGCCATGGAACAGCTACACCCAACGGACAAGACGGCGAGGACACCAAGTACAAGGACCAAGAGAAGAAGCCGCCTGAAGCTGACAGCCACCGGACGACCGGTACTCGTCGGATGTCCGACGCCTGTGAGCTCTAGCCAGCCAGCCGAGTCCTAGCCTGCGCACGCTCCAGTGGCTGGACAACCGACACCGATCGGACGTCCGACATGCTCCATCCCCCGGACGGCCGAGCCCTCTAGACGACCGACACCACCATCACAGAACCAAAACGCCAGAAGTATGGAGACCACCAGACGACCGACGCCCCAGACGTTCGACGCCGGCCGAAAATCCGACGCCAACCATCCCGAGCCAAACCGTCGGAATTCCGACAAGTACTGGACGTTTGGACCCTCGCGAGCCACCGGACGACCAGTAGCCGTCGGACATCCGACGCCTGTGTGTTGACAGCATGTTGGGCCGAGGCCCATGTACCCCTTCGTCCACTTAGGATGCGTTTGTTTAAAGGGACGTGCTAGGGTGGCTATGGCATCCATATCCAGCAGGATAAGGATAGCCATAATTTCAGTTTGGTTGATGGATGAGGTTAGCCTATGTTTTGTTTGGTTTGAAGGTTGAATCTTGGTTGAGGATAGCCTCTTTTTTGGGGTCAGAAGATGTAGTCCCTGACTTCCCTGTCGCCTTTGACCCGAGGTGCTGCAGCACAAAAAATCAACAAAAAATGATCAGCAGGTTGGATAGAAAATCAATGGAGAAAGCACACATCAGTACATATGGCCGCCACAGTACACGCAGCAAGTTTGGCCGCACAGCTAGCAAGGCCGGCGTAGCACGCACAGCAAGCAGCGCCAAGCAGCTAGCACGGCTGGTGTAGCGCGCGCAGCACCTGCTCACAGGGCACACAACATGCGCACCTGCCGGACAGATGCAGGGCCGGTGCAGCACGCGCAGTACCCGCGCATGGGGAGCACAGCCGGCGCACCGGACGGAGAGAAGCAGGGCCAGCGCCCCCATCCGTAGGGCTCCGGCGGCCGCGCGCGACACTGACCTGTGTTGGCCGCCGCCGCCATGGCCTCTGCTGACAAAGGAGGAGAGAAAGCAAAGGAAGGAGAGAGTCATGCCGCTCCGCACTCACCGTCGTCCCCGGGCTTCAATCTGCCGGTGCCGCTGCGTGCTCACCGTCATCGTCGAGCTTCGATCTGCCGCCGCCGTTGCAACGGAGAGAAGAGAGATCCGAGATGCAAAGGGCCAAAGGGGAAAAGAGATAGACAGTGCGGCGAAAAATGTTTCGCGGGCTGCCTTCGCGCCCCCTGAGCGCGGCGGGATGCCCACATTCGCGAGATTCTCGCGGACACGCGTAGCCGTGTTTTGGGCGAATATTCGAAGCATCTGGCCAACGCTATCCCAACTCGCCCGTGATCCTAACGACTGTCATCCAGGTAAAAAATGGCTATCCCTGTCCCACGGAGGGATAGTCCAGCATCCAAACGCATCCTTATACTATATATACTCCTCCTCCTCTAGGATTAGCATAGTGATAGCTTATTTAAGAGATAGAGCTTTGCTCATCCATCCGGATCTACTTCACCGAGAAAGACCGCGGCCTCTACGGAGAAGATCCATCTTGGATTCAAGACCCCTAACGGGAAGACCCTCAAGACCTCCTCACGGAGAAGAACTTGCTACTTATATCATCCTTTGTTGATCGTGCATCGTGTATCTCTTTGTGTTTCGAGGATCTAGCACATGTGTAATCGAATCTTGTGTAGTTTGAGTTATACCTCTCATTTTCCCCTTGTGTTTCCCCTCATGTTCTTCATAGGATCTGCTCCAATCGTGAAAGATCGGCCCTAGGGTTTCCACCCTACATCACCTTGCCTTTTCGATCATCATGGTTGTTTGTGCTAGCCTTCTTTAGGCAACCTTGTTTAACTTATGTCTGTACTCAGATATTGTTGCTTTCGTTGACTCTTTTGTATTCGAGCTGATGTATTCGAGCCCGCTGGCTTGTAATATAAAGCTTGTATTATTTTTGTGTCTAGAGTTGTGTTGTAATATCTTCCCGCGAGTCTCTGATCTTGATCATACACATTTGCGTGTATGATTGAATCGGGGGCGTCACACCTTCTCCCCCCTCCGGTGACCATTTAAAAAACTGGGAGTTGCTGCGACCGATGTGACCATTGCCAGATAACTCACTACTGATTGCCACGAGTAAAGTGTGGATATTAAACGCATTGGCCGGGATGCAGGGAGCAGGTTAGAGATATGATCATATGCTCATTTGCCGCATATGGTCACTTCACTCGGACATTGTACATGGCAAGGACATTCCTCCTCCTGAAACTACAGTGGAGTATCTTTAGAGCTATATTAATTCATTGGCTCACGCGAGGTTGTATACAAATGAAGATATTATTAAAGGAAAGTTGCCTCTGTTGGACATTGGTCCTGTGATAGGTGTCAAGAGGACCGAACCTAATTCTTCATGGCCGCCACCGCTGGCAGACCGTGTAGCCTTCTCAGTGGACGGTTCTTTCTCGGCTGACGACGGTATGGTGGGGCCCGACATGATTCTTCGAAGGCCAGATGAAAGTGTGATATTTGCAGCTTATTGATTTTTGTTCAACTGCAACATTGCCTTGGAAGCAGAAATTCATGCACTGATGCAAGGAATGCCTTTGGCGTTGTAGCACACTGATGACCCAGTTATTGTCCAGTCAGATTCTTCGGAGGCTTTCATGACACTTGTCGGGGAGAGCTTGTGAAGCTTAGCTTACAGTCACCTGGTTGCTGAAATGAAGTTCTTGATGGTATCAAGAGAGTTTATTCTTATGAAGCTTAAGCGTGTTTAAAATAGGGTAGCAGTTCGATTGGCGTACAGTCTCATAAAATATGATACTGATTTATGGTTACATAGAGGACCACAGGGTATCGAGGAGTTTATGTCTCTCGATTGTAACCCTAATATCTTCGAGTAAATTTTTTTCGACCTGCAGAGAAAATATAAGATAACAAAATAAAACTCTTTTTTGAAATAAAATAATAAAATAAAGCTCATTTTTGAAATAAAATAATAAAATAAAGCTCCGAGTCAGAAGAAAATGTGTGTGTGGGTAGCAGCGCTTCAACCGCATGGCTGCACGGGTGGATGTATTTGCCGGTTTAAGAGTTCCGCATCCAGCTCCCTTCCCTCGCTCCTCCGTCTCTGCCGCTGCCGTATAAATAGGCAGGGGGCGTTTTCTTAAAAAAGCGCCCGAAACGCCGCTACCTTGTACTATTTCTTAGATCTCCGTTCCATCCCACACACGCCCGCCCACGACACAAGAGAGTGGTGGTGAGGAGAGAGGAGGAGGAGGACGGGAGCAATCATAGCTAGCGCCACCCCGCTTCCTTCCTTTATTTAGCCAGCCTCGCCTCCGCATTTCCCTGCCACCTCCAACCATCCCCCCATCTAGCCATCCCTCGCTCCCGCCGTCCAACCGGGATCGTTCCAAGGTATGCATCTCTCGTCGATTCTCGGGCTGCCAAGGTTTAGTTTCCTTGTGATTTGATCCCACTAGAGTGTGTGGCTCCGGCCGGCGTGTCATATTTCGGGTGGGATTAAAGGTCCCCACTACGTTTCGGGGTTGGGATTTTGGTTTGTTTCATCCACCGATCGTCAGGAATGTGGGTTAAATGTGAGCGGTCGGCCAACATCTGATATAGGTCAGTTGTCGTCGATGATCTGGTTGGCCGAGCCCATCGGACATTGATCACTGCGTCTCCGATCGCCTACATATTTCAATGCGATTCCCACACATGGTCGTTGGTTCTGCGCATGCATGCCTAGGCTCAGGTCTTCTCATCAGACTTGCAGTTTTTGGTCCGAGCAAGAAATCCTACAGTCCCTGCCTCGTGATTTGTCATGGCTGCTCTTCTCTTATTTACTACACTATTGATTCCTTTCTCCCAGCTGCTAATATCGTTCGAATCTTATTAATTTCATTCAAATCCATGTTTATCTAGGATATAGAGTAACTATAGTTCTCCTTTTTCTATATGCGCTAACTATAGTGTTTCTCTGGTTCCTTTTTCAGTATACAAGTTCCAGGTGTTGTGCAGTGGAGTCCCCTTTAAGGTTGCTTCTAAATGTCAAGTACAAAACAGATACTTGATCCTGCATTTCAAGGAGCTGGCCAGAAACCGTATCCTTTTGATTTCTTCAAATAGGCCCTGTTGCTTTGCTTTCGCCCAATACTTCCCTTGTCTCTTTATGTTGCATGCCCCTTAACAACACTACAGTGGGACAGAAATATGGCGGATTGAAGATTTTAAGCCAGTTCCTTTGCCAAAGTCAGATTATGGTAAATTCTACTGTGGAGATTCATATATTGTTCTGCAGGTGATTGTTTCTTCTTTCAGAGGAATCTTTCTGAATTCCTATTTCTTCTCACCAAGAATACCCTTTTTAATACTACTGGTTTTCATCTTTCTGCTAGACGACTTGTAACAGGGGCGGTGCTTACCTCTCTGACATTCACTTCTGGATTGGGAAAGATTCTAGTCAAGTACATCTTCTATAATACCACAACCTTTTCTGTACCGAGCACAATGGCATTTCCCTCTAGCTCAGTCCTCATCCTCACTTGATATCTTGTTATACAGGATGAAGCTGGCACTTCAGCAATCAAGACAGTTGAACTTGATTCCATGCTTGGGGGTCGTGCAGTCCAGCACAGGGAACCCCAAGGCTATGAATCTGATAAGTTCCTATCATACTTCAAGCCATGCATTATACCCATGGAGGGAGGTTTTGCTTCTGGGTTTAGAAAGCCAGAGGAGGACAAATTTGAAACACGGCTGTATATTTGCAAAGGAAAGAGAGCTATCAGAGTTAAAGAGGTGTAATACATTTCCTTTCTTCCGGTGCTTTCAGAAATACATATCAAGAACTAATCCTCCAGTGTCTTGTTTATTCAGGTTCCATTTGCTCGTTCCTCACTAAACCACGACGATGTCTTTATCTTGGATACTGAAAAGAAAATATATCAATTCAATGGTGCTAACTCCAATATTCAAGAAAGAGCCAAAGCACTGGAAGTGATCCAACATTTAAAGGACAAGTACCATGAAGGAGTTTGTGATGTTGCAATTGTTGGTGAGATGGCCAACATTTTAACTAAATACTTGTGACATAGTGAAGCAAGTAAACACATTTACTTAAGTTGCTTTTTATAATAGATGATGGAAAATTGCAAGCAGAATCAGATTCCGGTGAATTCTGGGTCGTTTTTGGTGGTTTTGCACCAATAGGGAAGAAAGCTCTAAGTGATGATGATGTTATTCTTGAAACTACACCAACAAAGCTTTACAGGTAGCTCTACAAGGATTTTTTTTTGAAATAATTGTAAAAGGATTGCAACATCAAACTAACCAACAATTAGGTACTCATCAATTTTGAACTTATGCAATGTTATAGTGAATTACATATTTGTACCTACAAAAGGCAGTTACACCTATTGGAGAGTCAGAAGTGGGGGCTGTGAGATGTGACTCAGTAGGTTGAGAAGATGGAGACTTCGTACCTCTCTTCGTAAAATAGAAACTTCACATATAGAAGTTTATGGTTAAAGAGTGTAGACATTGAAATAGCTCGACGCTATGCTGAAACTAAAATCCTTTGGACGGTGTTTGGATATCTCTCATTACCATTTCTTAGATTAGCCTGCTCTTTCTATAGGTTTCTGCAATTTCCTGTTAGTCAAGTAATATCTACTGAATGGGCAGCAGACTTCTAGTTGACCCGTAAAGTTTATTACTCCTTCTGTCCCATAATATAAGATGTTATTACAACCAATATGCGAGGGAGTACTATATATGGAGTATATCGGTTGTAATAACATCTTATATTATGGGATGGAGGGAGTACTATATATGTAGGTCTGCGTGCCCCATTGTACGCTAGATTTATTTTACAAGTTTTCAGTCTCAACTTTGTATTCATTCCTTGAACTGTCTTCAGTCTTTACACATGTCAACTGTTATGTTTGCAGTGTCAATAATGGTAAACTGACGTTAGAAGATACCGTTTTGACAAAATCAATTCTTGAGAACACTAAATGCTTTTTACTTGACTGCGGGTCCGAGTTATATGTATGGGTTGGTCGAGTAACACAAGTGGATGATAGAAAAGCTGCAAGTGTGGCGGTTGAGGTAAACGCACAAGACATCCTTTTGAGCTTCTTATCTTGTTCAAATAAGTCATCCTATCTATATCTTTGATTTGCAGGAATTCATTGTTAAGCAAAATAGGCCAAAGACAACAAGAGTAACTCAAGTAATTCAAGGTTATGAGGACCATACGTTCAAGTCCAAATTTGATTCGTGGCCTGTAACTAACGCGGCAGGAGCCAGCGGGGAGGATGGCCGAGGAAAAGTTGCAGGTAATTTATTTTTTATTGTACATTGGGATATTAAAAAGTTCCTCTTTTGATTGGTGTTGAGAATACTTTGTTCTCCTCTAGCGCTGTTGAAGAAAAAAGGTGATGTTAAGGGAGCCTCAAAAAACAGCCCTGCAGTAAATGAGGAAATTCCTCCTTTGCTAGAAGGCGGTGGAAAGCTTGAGGTTTTGCTTATCATGCATCATAATTTACGTGTTATTTTAATAACCACAACTGGAAACAGGAAAGTGCCATAAAAACATTATGCACATATTTCAGGTATGGTGTGTTGATGGCAGTGCTAAGACTGCTCTTCCGAAGGAAGATCTTGGAAAATTTCATAGCGGGGATTGTTATATTGTTCTCTACACATATCATTCGGGTGACAAAAGAGAAGAATTCTATCTAACTTACTGGATTGGGAAGAATAGTATACTGGTAACTGGGTTTTCACCTTTCTCAAATGTTTTATATACAGCACCTTACTATTGTTATATTTGCTTTCTCGTCTTTTTTTTTTGAAATTGCACCATATTTTTGTGACTTTTCTTACTTTGCGTGTGATCACCACATCATTGTGATGATAAATTTGATTTTATGTATTGCACGTTTTCTTCTTGACCTTTCTGTTATTTTTAATGAATTCTTATTCTTCTCAGCACAGTTAGTTATTTCTTTGTCATGTTTGTTATTAATCCCCACCCCACCACAAAACTGTGAACTTACTCTGTGATTTATTTCTTACAGGAAGATCAGCATACGGCTCTTCAAATAACTAATACAATTTGGAATTCAATGAAAGGAAGACCTATTCTGGTACTGTATTTATGTCGTGACAATTTGCACAATATATCCAGAAAGGAGTTTGACATGTCTTGTATTTGGTATTGCAGGGTCGTATTTATGAAGGGAAGGAGCCTCCACAGTTTATTGCTCTTTTCCAGCCCATGGTTATCCTTAAGGTATGGTCTCTGCTTCCTACCTTACTCAAGTAATGTATACTGATTGGGTTCATAATAACTTAATAAGTGCTATCCTGTGAGGAGCAAACTATGGACTGGTAGTTCTAAAAAAACTATGGATTGATCTGTATAGCTGAAGATATTTACATTGTCAAGTACTCCCTCTGTAAACTTTTATAAGGCTTTTTAGATCACTAAAGTATGATCTAAAAAATCCTATAAAAGTTTACAGAGGAAGTATAAACTAAGGTTATTACTAAAATCATGCAGGGTGGAATCAGCTGCGGGTACAAGAATTCTGTACAAGAGAAGGGCTTGCCAGATGAAACATATCCTGGCACTGGTGTCGCTCTTGTTAGAATTAATGGAACGTCAATTCATAACAATAAAACACTTCAAGTCGATGCGGTATGGTCTACCTCTACCTGTGCTTATTTGATTCCAAATGATAATATTTCTTGGAAGTATGAAACTGTATTTAATGCTTATTTTTATGTTGTTAAGATGACATATCATAATAATGACTAAGAATTTAGTTAGCTTCTGAGATTCTTTTTACTCAAATGTAGTTTCATGACTTGGCATAAATGATTCATAATAGAGTATCTTAATGGTAAACAGTGAAAAATTCATAGAATGGTGGTATACCCGTGCTGTTACGAAGCAATGCTGTGAAGTAAATATAGTAGGTTAACCTGTGATTGCGCATCCATCATTTGTGCATCTGTGCGTTAAAATTTTGGCGAGTTTTTGTACACAATCATCGTGACTTACGTGCCATTTTATAGTTAATGTGATTGCTTATGAAAAAATGGATTTTACTTCATAATCATTTGAAATGGATATTAGGGAAAACCAGTGGAAAAAACCAGAGATGGGAGTGGGAAAAAAATCAAAATTGGGAGGAGGGAGGGCTGACCATACGTGGGGGTTTGGACGAAGGAAAGAAGAGCGAAACGTCAACCTTATGTTCTTTCTAAATAGTGGAGACAGAGATTGGACTGATTTTCTGATAATAAAACTCTGTCGCCCACATTCTTGTTCTTCAGAATGACCTTTTAGCTTACTTTGCTCATTAAAAACTTACAAACATCCAGCGTCATTCTCGTTTACATATTGACCACTAACCTTAGGTAGTACGAATCAAACATTTGCTACCTTTAATTAACTCGTCAGTAACAATTTTATAGGTGTCAACATCCTTGAGTTCCACGAATTGTTTTGTCCTGCAATCTGGAAATTCAATGTTTATATGGATTGGCAACACAAGTTCTTATGAACAACAACAGTGGGCTGCAAAAATTGCTGAGTTCTTGAAGGTATGAAAAAAGATACCACCTTGTTATTTCCCTTCTGTCTTTTGTAGTTAGTGCAATTTCATGTATACAAAAAAAAAAGATAAACTGTGCTCCTATTGATAACTTGTGAATCTGTGAAAGTGAAGCTGATGTTACATTTTCTCATTCTCATTGTTCGTTCTCATGAAATATCTTTCTAGGCCTTAGATCAAATGAGATGACATCTGTTGAGTTGTATATAGTTGTGTTTGTGTGTGGCCATGAGTCCCATATACCCTTGTAAGGTCGGTATGTATGTGACTTGTACTATGATCCTTATGATATAAATGAGACATGTATTACAATGCAAAAAAAGCAAGGGTGAGGACTAGACACCCCCCCCCCCCCCATGTGCTGTTGGAAACTTCTGCGGAACTTACGGTGAACTGGAGAGGAAAAAATCATCCTGAATTTTGATTTGGACTAATCTACTACTACCTCCGTTCACTTTTATAAGGCCTTGAAGGCATTTCAGACAGTGTGCAAAGCAATCTATTTTTCACTTGTCTGAAACGACTTACAAAAGTGAACGGAGGGAGTAGAAGAATGATAATCTCAAGATAAAATTTAACAATGTATCAATACCAGTCTTATTTTCACCAACTTTATCTAAGGGTAGTTCATGTTTAACAACTTTACCATATTCGAGCTGTAAGCGGCCAAATATGAGCAAATTTGTATGGAAATAGCAAAGTGCTCTTAGCTACATTTTTCTTCATTTTATTTTAAGTGCCTTTTCATGAAATTTTCTGATATTAAAACCAAACCACTATGCATAACAGATGCACCAGTTGCACATGTGACACTGAAGTTACAAACAACTGGAAAGGCTACACAAAATCTGTCTGATTGGAGGGAACTTGTTTCTACCTAATAAATTGCATGAATGCAATGCAATATTTGAATTAAGATGGTTGTTTACAGTTCCTGTTGTAAATTTTGTACTCCCTCCGATCCATATTACTTGTCGTTCAAACGGATGTATCTAGACGTATTTCAGTGCTAGATACATCCATTTGAGCGACAAGTAATATGGATCGGAGTGAGTAGTACTTTACAAAACACTGACCTCCATGAGTAAAACATTAGAGAATATGAAATAATATTAACAGGATTGCTGTCACAGATAAGGCCCCGTTTGGAACGCAGGATTTTTGTAGGAAACAGTTGCATCCTACAGAAGGAAACAGGGCAAATCCCTGCTTCCAAACGCGACTGACTTGGTTGTCAAGCCCCTCGAATATCCTGTTCTTACTACAGAACGTTTGATATTTCCATCAATTTCCAGCTACTTATTGCTAACTATAATTATGTGATGTGATGTGTTCCAAACCACAGCCTGGCGTTGCTGTCAAACATTGCAAGGAGGGAACCGAGAGCTCTTCTTTCTGGTCTGCTCTAGGTGGAAAACAGGATTACTCAAATAAAAATGCCACACAAGATGTTGTTAGAGAACCCCATCTCTACACATTCTCATTTAGGAATGGTCAGTTCTATTCTGAACTTAAATCCATATTTTTTTGTCTTATTGCTACTACTTTGGGAGTTTATATTCTTTAAGTACCCTAATCATCTTCTGTTGTGTTGTTTTCATTGTTCATGTCGCGCCACGTACCAGGCAAGCTGGAGGTTTGTCATCTTATTCTTTGAAGCCTAAATTTTGTATGCTCCAGCACTTCAGGATTGCAAATTTTGAAGAAGCTTCTTTATCTGTAGGTAACTGAAGTTTACAATTTTTCACAAGATGATCTGTTGACCGAAGATGTGATGGTACTTGACACACACGCCGAAGTCTTTGTCTGGATGGGTCAGTGTGTGGACACAAAAGAGAAACAAATGGCATTTGAAATTGGCGAGGTATAATATGAAGTATTATCTTTGTTGTTTTCATCTGTATTAGTACCATTCAACGTAGATAAATAACCACTTTTCCGCAGAAATACATAGAACATGCGGTGACCTTCGAAGGTCTTGCTTCTGACGTGCCTCTCTATAAAGTCAGTGAAGGAAATGAACCTTGCTTCTTTAGGACATACTTCTCCTGGGATAGCACAAGATCTCTGGTATGCCATTCTTATTTACCAATTGCATCTTACTTTTCTTTTCTCTCACTTCTAACTCTCTTCTATTTATCACCATTTATATGGGGTAGCAGATATTTTGAACGGTTTACTTCAGAGGCATTGCTACTCTCCTCTCAAAAACCTGCCTCCTTAGCACACTACTTGTGCTCATCTACCGCTAAGTCTACAACTCTCTGCACCAGCGACGCCTTGCCGTCAAATACTCTGGTGTTCTTTTACCCAAAAAGGCTTTCATCCCGCTTTATATATAAAGCAACGATCAACAACAACCCGGTACAACGCATGCCACCACAACACACGCACGCACCCAAGGCTGGATACATAGGTGCTGATCACAGCAACACCACCCCTAGCACTACAAGAGCAACCGGGGGCTCAATCGGGAACACGCCACCGCAAAGACGAACCATGGGCTTCAAGGCGGCGCCTTCAGGAAGGATACGACACTGGAGCGCCGCCACCGCCCGATTCGAGGATCAGAGTTTCCCCTGGAGCAGCACGACGGGCAGTGAGAGCCACGACGACGCCTTCAAGAAGGGAACGAGCTTCGCCGCCGTAGGTCTGTTCGAAGATAGAACAGGTTTTCACCCCGGCCAACACTCACCGCCACCGAACGCTACACCCCGCCTACCACGCCGCCCACACGGCCATGGCCACCGGGCAGCACCAAGCCACGGGCTCTGCCCAAAAGCACAACACTACCACCACCAGGGCCGCCGCCCTGGCATCCAAGACCTTGACACCACCTCACCCGAGATCCGCCACTACCCTAGCCAAAGAGACGAGCGGAAAGGACCCGCCTTTCACACCCCTGGGCAGCTCCCAGCGCCGAGACCCAATAGGCTGGCCAAAGCTATCCTCCATCGACTCATCCTGCAGCACCGGGCACGAGACGAGCTCGGTCCTACGGCACCGTGTGCGAAACGAGGTCGGTCTTGCTGCACCGTGCGCGAGACGAGCTCGGTCCTGCTACACCGTGCGCGGGACGAGGTCGGTAATGCCGCACCGGGCGCGAGACAAGCGATGGACAGCAGCTGGGAGAAGGACAACCCTTCGACGAAAGTAGTGTCCGGACGACGAGGAGAGGGGTCGAAGGCCGACACAGGGCGCCTACAAGCGAGCCGACGCTAGAACAAGCCAACCGCCGCCGCAACCAACCTGCCACCTCGCGAGCCGCTCGCCGACAGGCCGACGCCGGAGAAGACCGGCCGCCGCCGTGGAACGGCCCGGACCATCGCCATGAGCCACCACCACTCCGTGGCAGACCACATCCACACCGGGACCCCGAGGGCCAGCCCCGAGCCACCCGCCGGCGGCCATGGGCCAGATCCGAGCTGATCTGGCCGACCACCACCGCCACCAGCAGCAGCAGTAGGCGTGCCGCCTTGGTCCACGGCCATCACCACGACCCCACCAGGCCGCAGCCTACCCCCGCGCCGCCCGACGCCCACACGCACGCCAGACCAGATCGGATCTGGACGGGGCCGCCGCCACCAAGTGCGCACCACCGCCGCCATACGCACACCGCCCCCGCCAGGTGCGTGCCGGCCCGCCCCCGCCCGATCTGGCCTGAGCGCCCGATCCGAATCCGCCGCAGCCGCTGCACCGCAAATGTCCGGCCAGCTGCCGCTGCGACGCCACTAGGCGCCCTCGCTGTCGATCCGGATCAACGCCGCCGCGCCGCTGGCCCCCGCCGTAGGCCAGCGCCCCCGGACGAGCGGCCGACCCGCGCCAGCCATGATTCTCGCGCGGAGGGGAGACGAAGGCCCCGCTGCCGCCCTTGCCAGCCGGGCTTTGCCAGTTGGGCGGCGGCAGGGGAGGAGGACAGAGGGAGGAGGTGAGGAGCGGCGGCGATTAGGGTTCCCCCAGGCGCTCGCGGGAGCGCCGTGGGAGGGAGAGGGGAGAGAGTCCTGGCGTTCCTTTCTAACCAAAGATTGTGGAATCCCACTATTATGATAGAAGTCAATTCTCTCACCTTAGTCCGAATCTGTTGCTTATCGAGCACCACCGTTCTCTCGCTGATGTTCATTTTTGGAGTTAAGCTTTGAAGTCTGAAGCTACGGAGGAAAAAAGCCCAGAAATGTCTGGCAAACAGCACTGCACCATGAGATGGTCGATGAACTCCGCAGCCTGATTGCAAAGCAGGCAGTAGGGTGGGTGTTGCATTCCCCGTCAGGCGAGCCGATCAGCTGTCTAACGTGGATCTCTAATCACAAGGCATGTGAAGAACTGTTCCTTGGGAGGGGCAGCATTCTTCAATAGGGCACTAGCACAGTCCGCTTCCTCTGTACCGAAGAAAAAAGCTTTGGTAGGCCGAGCTGGTTGTGTATTTCACGGATGCCGTCAGTCTCCAAGTGAAACTGTCCTCCACATCTCTCAGCGGCGGTGTCATCTGCATAAGCCGCCATAGCTCCATGAATTCAACGATCGCATCTAAGGTGAGGGTCCCTTTGATATCGTTAATCAACTTGCCCTCTGCTAGAGCATCCGCCACTGATCTTCGTTCACCACCTTAGCCTTCACCAATGGATATAAATTTGGTGCGATGTCGTGAGCAGTGCGTCCCTCAATCCACCTATCATGCCAAAAGCTCACCGTATCATCTCTGCTAATCGTGCACTTGGTCGCTGCAAGAAAGAGTCGTATGGTCTCCTCGGAGATAGAGGGTGATAGCCTGGACCAAGCCCTGATTGGCCTAGTTTTCTGAAGCCAGAGCCAGCGAATCTGCAAAGCCTTATTGAGATAATTAAGTCGATGAATGCCAATGGTTTGCAAATCTGCTCCCAAGCAACCAGGCAATGACCTCCCTTTGCCTCCTTGGTGCCCCTCCAGAAAAAATTATGGCAGAGCTCGGTGATGGTCTTGAAAATCCATGGAGCGAGCTCAAGGGAAAGCATATCGTAAATCGTGATCGCAGTGAGCACAAATTTGGTCCACAGGAGGTGCAGTACCTTATTCAATGTGAGCGATGTGAAGAATCTAGGAAATTAATCTACAGGAACTTATGAATCTTGGGAAGTAACTGCAGTTGGTGTACACACTTTGTTTTCACTAATTTGGCCCAATATTGCTTAATACAAGCCACTAAGGGACTTGGGAGGTTAGACATAATTCTGCTCAGACATCAAAATCAAGAATAATTGGACGAACTGTAAACATGGATATCTTTGTCCATATAAAGAAATTGTGCACAGTGGCGACAATATGATAGCTGGTGGAAGAAAACAGAAACGTTTGGGAATACAAATTTGAATTTGATGTAAAATAAGATGATTTTTTTCCGTGGTTGATGAGCTGATCCCACAGCCTAATCTCAAGAAAAAAAGTGCCATGAGCATTACATGTACGTAACATGTTTTTTTCCTTGAAAGTTATCGGTGCTTGTATTCTTTAATTCAAAACCTAAATATTTATTTTAGAGCAAAGGCTGTTATGGCTGAGCTTTGTATTGAAAACCTTAAAGTCATAAGTTTTTGCTGGGGCTGTGAGCTTGCAGGTAAAGTATATTACTCCGCTATTTCACTACAACTATCCCTAGCCCACCACATACACATCAAAGAAATAATTTAATATAAGAAAAAGTTTGTAAAAAATTACTATGAATGGCATACGTAAATTGCGGAAGCTTACTACATCCTTGGTTATCTCAATGGACATTTATTTGAAAATGGAGAAGCCCAAGGTTGTGGACAATCTAGTGAAATGGAGGAAATATGAAAAACATTGCCTACTAGCTATACCAGACCACCTACTTTAGCAGTTACTACATGAGCTTAAAAGAATCAAGCAAAACCACCACCATTACCAAAGATTGCTTGGGAGAATAGTTAACAAGGTTGAGAACCAATTGATAAGTTCCTAAAGAAGTCAAATATGTGTTTTTAACCGACACTACTTGAGATCATCCTACAGCCGGTGTCGTATTTGTTCGGAGCGGCCAAATAGACTCTCTATCTCGAGAAGTCGCTTTGGAGGTACAAGAATTATCCAGACTTTATCATGGTTCCATGCAATATTTTCTTCTCTTATCAAGTCCGCTGGCATTCCTGTTCTGGTGCTGTCCAAAATATATATCTCTGGGAGCTGGATGATTTAGATTTTAGGGGTTTACATTCACAACTTTCTAAACTAACCCAATCAATTCTATACCTGTAAGTTTAAGTTAACCCTGAAAATCAAGTAGGAGGATTGTTGAAGTGATTCTATATCTGTAAGTTAAGTTAACCCTGAAAACTCAGTAGGAGGATTGTTGAAGTGATAGAACAACCCTATACCCTTTTCACTGTTCTTTTTTCTTTCTTCTATCTCGCCTCCATAATTATATCGCTGTGGTAAATGCCAGCATTGCTATTTCTCCTTGATTTCTTACACTGGCCTATGCTATCACATTTGGTCGTACCACTTTTGTTTCTCACACTTGTTTTAGGATGTTTTATAATAAACTTCGCCCTTGAAACAGATTCACGGGAATTCATTTCAGAAGAAACTTTCACTTATGTTTGGAATGCGTTCAGAGGTAAGTTACATTTTTTTTTCTCTTGAAGTATTTGCTCTATTGTTTATGGAAAAGATACTTGGAAATGTAAAGCCAATTTCAGTTTGGTAAAGTAGTTAATAATTGCTTGCAGAGCGGGCCTAAGGGCTCAGGTGATGGTGGACCAACTCAAAGGGCATCAGCACTGGCCGCACTTTCATCCGCTTTTAATCCATCTTCCCAGGATAAACAGGTAATTTAAGCATTTCTTAGCCAACTATTATTAACTAATTAATAAAATTCACATCTGACAAGTCAACTAATGTTGTGATCTTCTTTAGTCTACTGATAGGCCTCAAAGCTCTGGTGATGGTGGACCTACTCAGCGTGCTTCGGCATTGGCTGCATTATCATCTGCACTCAATACGTCAGGGAAACCCAAAAGCCCACAATCACAATCTCGTGCAGGTCAAGGGTCTCAGAGAGCAGCTGCTGTTTCAGCACTGTCTAATGTTTTAGCTGCCGAAAGTCCCCGCATTGGTAGGCAGAGATTTGTGTTTAGGTTATTGTTTCTTCTTCATCTTGATTGATACCAAATACTGTATGTATTAACAACTTGAGCTGATTAACAGATGCAGAGGGTGAAGCAGCGGGGTCCTCAGAATTTGAGATGGTGGATGAGGGGGAGCGAACTGAGCCTGACGTATCACGGGAAGAGACTGCCAACGAAAATGGTGGTGAAACAGTCTTCAGCTATGACCGTCTGATATCAAAGTCTACTGACCCTGTCCGCGGAATAGATTACAAGCGCAGAGAGGTTTGTCATTTCCATTGCCTTTTTTCTAATGATAATAAAGTCAGCCATAGAAATCTATAATCTGCCGGATTTCAAATGCTTATTCCACTATATATGCTTTTGCAGACATATTTATCGGACAGTGAATTCCAGACTGTGTTTGGTATGAGCAAGGAGGAGTTCTACAAGCAGCCAAGGTGGAAGCAAGAACAGCAGAAAAGAAAAGCGGATCTTTTCTGAAGCATAGCCTTCTCCGTCCGGCTGCATCCTAGTTTTCTCTTCCATGAACAAGCCCATGCATGCCCAGCAGTCTTTTCATGTTCCAGACGCGAGACTACCTGCTCCTGGTTTATGTGCTGATTTGATTTCCCCAAGTTTTATAGGCTACAGTATTATTTATATTATTTCTACATGATCTGCGTTACGCAACTCTAAGGGTCGTCCTTACATCAATTACTCTGAGCTTCTTCTCGTGGTTATTCTTCGTCGATGCACATTGTGTACGCTGTTTCCATGCTCAAATTTGTAACAAGGGCCGCTCTTGGCGTAGTTTCGTTTCTGATGGTCACGCTATGTTGGCACTGAGATGTATGACACAAATTCATATCCAGATTTCTGCTTTACTTTTGTTTTCTTTTGACAAAATATACTTCTGCCTTTTAGACTTTTATTTTTTGTGTGTCACTACTTGGAAATTGGTCGTTGTCGAGTGTTGTTATCTTTGCCGAGAGTCAAACCGCGGGGGCTCGAAAAAAAAACAATGTAGGCCGAGTATGGTTCTTGGTAATGACTCGGCATCGGCTTATACTAACCATGATGAGTTTCTTGCTGGCCGAACTTGGCAAAGTTTGTGCCATGTGGCAACAACAGCGGTTGTTGTGTACTTCATGGTGGGCCGAGTTTGCCGAGCTCCCGCATTACTGCCAAATTTTTCGAGCTCCCGCGTTACCATACTTGGCATAGTTTTCGTAAGACGTTCTTTTCTTTCCACCACGTGGACTGTTTTGCCAAGTTGCCGACCGTAGGCACTCGTCAGCTGATCTGGCCTAAATTATTTCTTATACATACTGATCCGCCGCCGCCTCCTCCTCACTGTCATTGTGCCACCCACACCCCGACAACTTCTCCTCCGGCCGTCTCCCCAGACCGCTCCTCTCCTCCTGGCGGCGCACTCCAGCCGAATCCCGTGCGCAACCCAGACAACCTCCTCCATACCGACTTTCACCCACCAACGGCTGACAACAAACCGAGGTGATGAGCTCGATCTCTTGAGCCACATATACACTTCACCATTTTTTTATTTAGATAAAAAAATGAAATGTTTAGTGGTTAATTTGTTTATAGTTAGTAATTGTTATAACATTATTAGTTGCTAGCTATTTAGGTTAATATGGATTGGATGATATGAATGTTGTAGTGCATGTGGATTGCCAGTCATTTTCATTAGTTCGGGCTTTTGGTTGTGTTGGCTTAACATGGTCGGTGCCTAAGGCCTTGAGTTATTGGCTATTGCAATTTATCAAAAAAACTCTTGTTCCCCCTTTGTGTCCATGTATAGGTCGGGGTGTCGAAGTGTATATGTGGATTGACTAGCTTTTTCATCACTTCGGACTTTTGGTTGTGCTAACTAGTGCATGAAGCTTAACATGGTATCAGATCTTAAGGTTTTAAGTCCAAGTCCCGAATTTCGTATTTTATACAAAAATTGTTGTTGTCCCCCTTTGTGTCCACCTATAGGCCCCTTGAGCTATACCTCTGCACTACTAGGAAATACCTTATAGGTAGCAGCTTAACAGTAGCGGGGGTAATAGCCCCACGCTACAGGTACGTCTTAGTAGTAGCGCGGGCCAATGGCCCAAGCACTACTGCTAAGTGAGCCACAAGGCCACCCCGGGTCTAGCGTTAGTAGCAGCGCGTGTCGCGAACCCGCGCTACAACTAACATGTTAGCTGTAGCGCTCATTAGTGGAAAAAGTGCTAGCCACAACTTTTGTTAGTGGCGCCACGATTCCCAACAACGCCAGCACTTTTTGTTTCAAATAGTGGTGGCGTCGGACAAATTGGTACGACATTGATATGAGTATACCGCTGGCATAGAATGTTTCTAGGACGCCATAGCTATTTTATGAGTTTTTTTTCCCATGTGCCATCGTTTTCTATGGCGTGGCCCATTAGTCCTACGATAGCACTGTCCATTAGGCCCACGCCAGTAAAAAAAAATTCCTTGTCCAGTAAAAATCAGCAAGTCCGATTCATCACTACGAGCTCATTGTTTTCACCCTTCTTTGTCTCCCCCTTTCTCGAACAGTGCCGCCGCCGCCCGACCACGCCGCTCTTCACCGCTGGAACTGGCGGCCGCCGCCAACTCCGACAAGGAGGTGAGATCTCCCCTCTTCCCCTCACGAATCTTCTTCCCCTCCCCAAGCGTCTCCCTCTGGCCGGTGGCAAATCTGATAGCCAGAAAATTTTGATATTAGCTAGTACTGTGAAATTGATTTGTTAGGTAGATGATATTTGCATGGCATTGGCATTGATTTATTAGGTAGACGATATTTACTAGAAATTAATTTATTACTAATGTGATTTATTAGTACAAATTGATATATTAGGTCCTTTGCTGGATTTATAGTGAGATACCATTTTGAATTTGGAGCATAGGAGAATGAGTGTGAGTAAATTGAATTGGTTGGGCGGGGAAACTAAAATCAAGACCATGATTTTGAATTGGAGTGGCATACTTGCATTTACAATTCAACTTAGTGTTCAATATGTGTTTTGTGTAAAATGGAGCAAGAACCACCATCTCTACTGTGCAAGTCAAGGTGCCGGACCAGCCTTTGTAATGCCACGCTGTTCGGCATCTACTTCCAGCCTAGTTTTATTACTTCAGCGGTAACAAATTATATGAACCTTCTAACAGTTTTTTTGTTGCTATTTCCACTAATGCATTGTGTGTTTTTGTTTTTTGTTACACAGGTCATCCCATGCAATGTGAGATTGGCATTCAATGAGCTCACCGGAGACACCGTGACCTTCGAAGCTCGTGTGGGGCCCTACACTATGCAGGTCTTCAAGGGGATAAAGACCCAGGCTGGAGGAGATGAATGTGATCGTTTCATCGCCCGCATGGGTCTTCATGGGGGTGAATTTATCAGCTTCTCCTTCAGAGAAGAAAGTCCCAGGCTTATTGTTGTCTATTTGATTTTGATTCCCGATACTGATGATGAGGATTTAGATCATGAGAATTTTGATGATGAGGATTCAGATCATGAGGTTTCAAATAATGATGAGGGCCCACTTAATGAAGCACTATATGCCCAAAGACTGAGGTTGAGCGATGAGGAATCGGGCAACCTCTGGGACATACTTCCGCTTAGTGAGGACTACATCGGGATGCCATTCGTGAGCCGGCTCACAAGGACGAATATTAAACAACATCTCATGGTATGTTACTTAGTGTAGTAATTAGTTAGATGATATATATTCATGCTTAATTAGTGTAGTAGTTGGATGATATGCTTGTTGTAGTAATGTGATGATATATATGCTTAGTGTAGAAATTCAAATGTGCATGCTGTGTAGAAATATGATGATATGCTTAGTGTACGTAGCTAGTAATCAGATGATATGCATGTTGGAGTAATGTGATATGCTAATATACTGTAGTATAATGTGATGATATATGCTTACTGTAGTAATGTGATATGCTTAATTAGTGTCTAGTATAATGTGATGATATATGCTTAGTGTACGTATTAATTTGATGATACATATGCTTAATTAGTGTAGAAAATTGATGATATATGCCTAGTGTAGTGATGTGATGATATGCTTAGTGATGAATCTGATGATACATGTGGATTGAAGTTACCTAAGAAGCTATCTGTGATGACATGCTCATTTATCATATCTAATGATTTTCAGAAATTACCTAAGAAGCTATCTGTGAGTTCTGTCATCGAGACGGATGAAGAAGGCATAGCTGGACTATGCCTTAGTAGAAGGGGCTCCGTCACAAGCTGTGCCTACGCAATGGACGCAGACGGTCACACTGTCTTCAACCGGGTGGGGTGGAAGAAGTTCCTTCATGGCAAGAATCTTCAGGTTGGACAGGCCATCCTACTCATTGTTACGAACACGATCATCATCAACCTCATTTAGAAGTGGCCGGGCCATTGATGTGAAATGACCCGCACTGCTGCTAGGCTTTTCCCTAGTAATGCTAAGTCTATCCACGTGTTGAGTTCAAGTCCTGACTTTCGCAGTTTATCCAAAAATTGTTTTTGCCCCCCTTTGTGTCCACCTATAGGCCTCTTGAGCTACACCTCTAAGTCTATCCACATGTTGATTTCCCGCGTCACATGTGAGAGGAGGTGTTGAAGTGTATATGTGGATTGTCTAGCCCTTTCCACCAATTCAGACTTTTGGTTCCATTGGCTAGTACATGAAGCTTAACATGGTATCAGGGGCTAAGATATTGAGTTCAAGTTCTGAATTTTGCAATTTGTCAAAAATTTCTTGTCGCCCCCCTCTGTGTCCATGTATAGGCCTATGGATTCATACCTATGAGTCTATTCACATGTTGCCTTCCCACGTAACACATGAGAGGGGGTGTTGAAGTGTATGGATTGCCTAATCCGTTCCATTAGTTCAGACTTTTATTGCGTTGATGGCATGAAACTTAACAATGAATAGTTGTAATTAGTACATGCTTTTGACATATCTATCCTATTCTTATTTGGGTACCATATGCACCTCTACACATATGAATAATGAAATTAATTTATATATGCATGCATGTATATATGGAAATGGATATGGAAATTTCATATGAATATTGTTATGGATAAGTTTTGTGTGTGTGAGAGGAGGGGAGGAGAATAGGATGAGGTTGGGAGAATAGGGTGGGTCAATTGTACTAACACCTCTTAAGACTTATTCTACTAACACATCGTCAAATGACCACGTTTTGAATCGAACCGCCACAAACAAAAAAAACCCACCCACCCCCAAACCCAGACCTTATATGTCCCCCACCATCCTGACCCACCACCCCACCTTCTTCCCCGCATCGACTCCTCCCACCTTCCTCTACTGCTGGAAAAGCGGGTCTGCCGGCTACTGGATCCCCACCCCGCTCCACCTCCCTCCCAGCCTTGGCAAACTCCACCACCACCCCTACTGCCCCCACCTCCCTCCTAGCCCTAGCCAACTCCTCCTCTCGCCGCCCCACCTCCCTCCAACCCCGGCCACCCCATGGTGCTACTATCTATAGATTTATTGGGCTTCCCCGAAGAGGAAGGGTGAAGTAGTATAGTAGCAGATATTATTTCCCTTAGTTAAGAACCAAGGTTTATCTAACCAGAAGGATAGGGCACACAACCAACGTGAACAATAACGAGACACACACAAAAGAAAATGCTTGCACCCAACGAAGGCAAGGGGGTTGTCAATCCCCTTGTTCTCGCCAATTGCAAGGATTAAATCTGAGAGTGATAGGTAATCAAACAAAATATAAAGTAAAGAGGAACAACGAGCAATTTTAGGATTTTTAGTATAATGGAAAATGGGCCTAGAGGCGTCTCTCTCATAAGCATAACATCGGTGGGTAAACAAATTACTGTTGGGCAATTGACAGAATTACGCATAGTTATGATTGTGATTCTTCATGCACTGGTGCAGAGACCTGGATGCTATACAAACGGTTTTTAACCCCTTTCCGTGACGGCGCTTGGAACCGTCGCCAAGTGAGTGTGGGCGATAGGGGGTCCTTCCCACACGACCCAGAAACCGTCGGGGATAGGCCCTCCCGGTACACAAAATGAGCTCGTGTGCGATCTGGCGAGGCATCGAAACCGAATCGTTTCCATTCGTATGTACATCCCACACAACGAATCCCAGGAAAATATTTCCGTTCGTATGTATATCACGTACAGTTTTTGGTGTGGAAACATTTGTGCAAGGTGGCCTAACGCAAACAGTTCTCTGCCGGAAGCCATGTGTGATTGTTAATTGATCGAACACGCCTAGTTTCTAGGAACCATGTGGGTTGTTTGAGTTCATCGCCCACGGTGCTGTCTGAGTAACCGTCTGCAATAGAAAACCCCAATAAGCAGGGTTACTAGCCTATTATTGATAATCCATGTACTAATCAATTTCTTATAAAACACACCAGATATTTCATATGACAACCAGGATTTCATAATCGAATTGCATCAGATAGCTTCGGCACTCAGTTACGCCATTACACAACAGCATCAAGTTTCACATGCAACATCGAAAACCTTTGGAAAGTAGCATCATACACGGTAAATAGACATATGAATCTCATCTGGGAAACTGTAGAAGCGGAAGGCAAATATTGACCCTTCAGTGATGTTGAATGTCCTTGCGACTTTAGGCCAGTGGCTATGGATAATTGCCCGCCCAACCTTCGTCCTCTTCAGGAAGACTTCAATATTGTACCATGGGTGTTGAATGAATACCTTCCTCGCCTCTTGACCATGTAGGTGGTTTGAGAGGTAACCATCGGGGGTGAACTGCTTTGAAAAGTGCTGAAAACAAAGATATGCATAAATCGCTGTTATAAATTTTGAATTGGTGCAAGGGGTAAAAACAAGGTAAAAGAGTTAGTATCATCCTATAGTTGACTGATGTCTTCTTCACTGTGCAACAAAGATCTTGCTGTTATTTGTCGCGAGTTTCTTCATCCTAACAATCTTTCTGAGTTTCTTGACTTGACTGATATTCATGGACATCTCATTTCCCCATATGCAAAATGGGTCGAACAGTGGGTCCAAGCCTCTGACAGCAGGACCTACATGTGCAAGACCAAATTGTAAGAAATCCAAATATTAGAATGATTCCTGCAACTGCACAATAATGTGCTATTAGCGAAAGGACCATGCATGAGCACACCTCGATGGTAAACCGCATTGTCTCCCATTGTTTCCCTACAACACACATAAGGAAGATCTTGATCTGGTTAACTGAGAGTTGCCATACTATCAGTAGAATATGTATTGAGTACAGCCAAATTCGATTTATTTCACATGCATAACAATACAAAATTTTACCCGCAGCAAATGAAAATCAAATTGCAGAATTGAACCAAACAGTTAAATGGACAACAGACCAAATGAACCAAAACAGTTAACTGAGCACGACATTGCAGAATAGAAACATGTACTAGAAGATAAGACAATTAACAAAACAAAGAATGCTTGAGAACAGTACTACGAAATGTAGCAATTGTTGGACCAAACTGTTAACTGAACATTACATTTTAGAGGACCAAACTGTTAACTAAACATTACATTTCAGAGGACCAAACTGTTAACTGAACATCAGATTACATATTAACATTACAAAGGACAAATCACTAGAAGGCACTGGCGGTGGCCTCGAGAAAACAACACAAACTCTGTTTTAAAGTAGACAACCACGTGGCGGTGTCGACGGTGGCCTCGAAGATGAGGTGCTCCTCCAAGATCTGGCGGTCGGCACGCATGGCAGCCATAGTGACCTCGTGCGCGCGTGCGGCCGTGATTTGCTTCTCCGCTGCCAGATGCTACTAAGCTCCACGTTATACTGCGTGCAAAATGGATGTGGGCGGCGCTTAATTGGAGGGGGACAGTGATTTCGGCGGAAGGTGTCGCGCCGTCGGTCGGGGCATGTGGGACGGGGAAGGAGGAGGATGGTGTGGGTGGGGTGTGGATTACCTGACCATATCGACGAGGCCGCGCAAACAAGAAGAAGGGTCGGCGGCGAGGAGGCCGCGCAGCAAGAAGAAGGGTCGCCGGCGAGGAGGCGGCGCTACAAGAAGAAGGGTCACCGGCGAGGAGGCGGCGCTGCAAGAAGAAGGGTAGCCGGCGAGGAAGCGGCGCTGCAAGAAGAAGGGTCGCCGGCGTGGAGGCTGAGCTGCCAGTAAGCAACAGTGAAGGTTTGAACTTGGAAAGCAAGGAGGAATAGTGGAAATGTGGCTTTTGGTGGGAGGGAGGGGGCGAGGAGATAGATATTTCTGCGGTGGCAGAAAAATTTCGCTCGGTGCCGCGAGAAACTGGCGCGCAAGTGTGGTTCAAGCGGGGGTGGTGGACTGTAGACGACGAAGCTTCCTACGTAAGCCAGACAAGACGGTGCACCAAGATATTTTATATCGCATCCCACACGATTCTTTCCAGTAAACTGTTTGTGGTATACCTGATTTTTTTCATTATGTTTTGAAAGACAAAATGGTGTTATAGAGGCAAAGTATGGTGAAGTGTATGTAGAACATTTATGTACAGTGAACATGCAACTACATGAGTGTTGTGTTTAAATTTGGAATTGTTGCGGGTTCTTTTGGCATTTTTATGCATTAATTGAGTTTCTAGGCATTTAATGTGCATAATTCAAATTTGAACTACAAGCACATGCTCCAGTGCACCAAAGTTTGTTAAAAAATCACATGTGTATCTTTGGGTGAATTTATAGGTCCTATGCAAGAAATGGGAATGAAATTCAAACATCTGGGCGTCGTGGCTTGGCCGGGAACATTGAGAAACTTGGTTTTTAAATTCCTGGAAATTCAAAACTAGCCTGAAAATTATGAAACTTGGCATGGTGTCATTTTATGGCACCAACATGCTGTGGTAAAAAAATTGGCCACATTTGCACAAGTTTTTGGGTATAAGCTTCTTGCAAACCGGCGCTTTCTCTCGAGAAGACTCATGGTTCCCGAGAAGGGACGTGTCACCTTTGTGTGCGAAACGATATACGCTGCCTCCCCCCTTGATTTTTTTACAGAGGCAACATAGAAATATATGAGTATCGTGCTAAAATTTGGAATTATTTCGGGTTCGTTTTGAATTTCTTACACATTAATTGAATTTCTGGTCATTTAATGTGCATAATTCAAATTTGAACTACAAGCACATGCTCCAGTGCACCAAAGTTGGTTGAAAAATCACATGTGTGTCCTTGGGTGAATTTCTAGGTCCCATGCAAGAAATGGGAATGAAATTCAAACATCTGGGCGTCGTGGCTCGGCCAGAAAGATTGGGAAACTTGGTTTTTAATTCATGTAAATCCTAAACATGACTGAAAATCATGAAACTTGGCATGGTGTCATGATATGGCACCAACATGCTGTGGTAAATGTTTTGGCCGAATTGGGACAAGCTTTGGTACAAGCTTCTTGCCAACCAGAGCTTCTCTCAAGAAGGCTCGTGGTTCCGAGAGGGAACATGTCATCTTCGTGTGCGAAACGACATACGTACACTGCCTTCTCCCGCCTTAATTGTTTTACACAGGCAGATTAGACCAAATAGAAGTACCATGCTAAATTTTGGAATTATTCAGGGTTCGTTTGGCCTTTTTATACATTAATTGAATTTCTGGGAATTTAATATGCATAATTCAAATTTGAACTACAAGCACATGCTCTAGTGCACCAAAGTTGATTGAAAAATCACATGTTTGTCCTTGGGTGAATTTCTAGGTCCCATGCAAGAAATGGGAATGAAATTCAAACATCTGGGCATCGTTGCTCGGCCGGAAAGATTGAGAAACTTGGTTTTTTAATTTCTATAAATCCAAAACACGCCTAAAAATCATGAAACTTGGCATTGTGTCATGACATGGCACCAACATGATGTGGTAATTTTTTTGGCCGAATTGAGACAAGCTTTGGTACAAGCTTCTTGCAAACCGGAGCTTCTCTCAAGAAGGCTCGTGGTTCCGAGAGGGAACGTGTCACCTCCGTGTGCGAAACGACATACACTGCCTTCTCCCGCCTTAATTTTTTTACACAGGTAGATTAGACCAAATAGAAGTATCGTGCCAAATTTTGGAATTATTCCGGGTTCGTTTGGCCTTTTTATACATTAATTGAATTTCTGGGCATTTAATGTGCATAATTCAAATTTGAACTACAAGCACATGCTCCAGTGCACCGAAGTTGGTTGAAAAATCACATCTGTGTCCTTGGGTGAATTTCTAGGTCCCATGCAAGAAATGAGAATGAAATTCAAACATCTGGGCGTCGTGGCTCGATCGGAAAGATTGAGAAACTTGGTTTTTAATTCCTGTAAATCCAAAACACGCCTGAAAATCATGAAACTTGGCATGGTGTCATGACATGGCACCAACATGCTGTGGTAATTTTTCTGTCTGATTTGCGAAGGCGCACACATTAACAATCAACAAAGTCATTTTGGAACAAGTGTTGTCACGTTACAAATCGGAAACACAAGTATTATTGAAACCGTGGGCGTTCTACTTACCAATTACGTGCCACCACGCATCCCCTTTTTTATTGGCTAGGAGGTGCCATGCGGGGTAGCTATTTGAGTACGGGAGGCGTGCGATCAGACCCTCGCGCGTGCTCATCGGGAGAAGAGACATCTGACCTCTATCTGCCACGCACCTCCCTCCCAACGTCTCCATTAATGGTGCCCGGGCCCCTGTTTCACGGCTTGGCTATGTCTCACTGGACTGAGATTTAAGAGAGAAAAAAAGAAGATCTGAAAAGAAAGTTTTGCACGGATCTCTATGTAAGATCCGACGAACCTATATAGCATCGAATGCGACTTATAGCAAGACTGACGAATATAAGGACGATGATAATGCATAATAATTGTCTTACATATGTAGGAACATAATTAAAAAAGCCACATGCGGCAATGCCCGAAATACACAAGGGCAAAAGAAGAAGGAAGACAACGATCTAGCTCGCTGAGATCTACTTTCTTGATGCATTGCTGTAGGCCGCGTGAACTAGTCTCCGCGGCGAGCAGCGATGAGCTCTTTCTTGTCCTCAAGATGCTGCTTGAGAGCATCCACGGATTCCTCCACCAGCCTTCTGCGCTCGATGCGCAGCATGGCATTCTCGTCCATAAGTTTCTCGACGATGGCGCCGGTCCTCTTCAACAAGGCAGTGGTCTCCTCCTGCTGCTCCGCACTTTCGACGATCTTCGCCCTCAGCAGGTCATGCTCGGCCCGGAGCTTCGCATTGCTCTCATTTAGTTGCCGGATGACGCCGGTACCCTGGTCAAATGAGGCTTTCATGTCGTCCTGCACCCTCGCCCAGCCGGAGATCTGATCCATCTGGCTATGGACGATCGCATGCATGTTCCTGTAAGAGTCCTCGCCTACCCGCGAGACATTTTCCCAGGCCATGACAGCGCGGGAGTACATATCTGCTGCATTGACGACGTGGTGGGACATCTCTTCTACTTCTGCGGCGCGGCCGGACCAGTCTGCTGCATCGAAGGCGCTGCGGGACCTCCGTGCTGCTTCGGCGGTGCGGCGGGACCTCTGTGCTGCTACGGCCGCGCGACGGGACATGTCGGCTGCTTTCACGGCGAGGCGGGACATCTCTCGTGCTTCCGCTTCCATGCTCGCATGTCCCTGGTGGCAATCTCTCGACCCAGAACTCACGCTGACCATGGCAGACGCAAGGGAACGATGATGAATGACTTGTTTGTTTTTGTGGATGAGGAGTTGAGGAGGATTGTGCAGTCATCTTGGAGTAGTAGTATTTATAACCGAGTACTAATATACTCCTAAGTGGGAAACCGTTTAGGTTTTGATCGGTGTGAACAGGTTTGCAATTAAATATAGTGGGGTAGTAATTTGGAATGTGACTAGACGCAGGCTCAAAATTTATTGACGGTTCTAACTGCGGCACTATTCCCGGAACGCATAACGTGGGCATGCTTTCTCGGCCGCGCACGTGGCGTTTGCACCATAGGGTGCACCACAATAGGCAATGTCAGCACACGCCTTGTTCCAACAACCGTGCGCGCTCATTATTACCATCGCACACGCTTCTTTTAATTAGAATGTGTGCCCGTCTAGCACACACACGTTGATCTCTCTAACTGTTTCTGTTTGTTGTGGCTAATCGCAAACAGTTCATCCGTGTGAAGTGTATGCCATCAATCACAGACACTTTGATCTGGCTGACCGTTTCTATTCTGTTGCCTAATCGCAAATAGTTAATCCTTCTAAAGAGTATGCCCTCAATCGCACACACCTTTATCTTGTTGCCCATTTCTGTTGTTCCTCCTCATCACAAACAGTTCATCCGAGTGAACCGTATGCTGTATATCGCACAAACCTTCATCTGGATGCCCGTTTCTTTTGTTCTCCTCATCGCAAATAGTCAATTGAACTGAACTATATGCCCTGCATTGCACACGCAACTAAAATCTGAACCGTGTTTGATGCATCCGTCATCGCAAACGTTTTGCACCTTTTTTGACGGTTTTTTACACCACAGTTTGCGATTATTGTATCGCACACAGTTTCGTCGAAGGGTCTCTAATCGTAGTGTCGCATTAGTAGCATCCTGCAGTAGTGATGGTATGATTCATATATAGGCATTACGTCCGTGACAAGTAGACCATTAATCCAACTATATCTATTACTGTTACTCCACCCCAAGACCACTATCTAGCATGCATATCAAAGTAATGCATTAAGCAAGATGACATAATGTAGACAAAGTAAGACCAAGCAATATGTCCAAACCCATCGTTTTATCCTTAGTAGCAACAATAGAATACGTGCCCTGGCTCCTCTTGTCACAGAGTAAGGCTAACCGCAAGATTGAACCCACTACTATGCACCACTCCCTCTGAAAAGACTCAACGATTTTCAATGAATAATCTGATCATATATAGGTTTGTCAATCCCCTTGAACTCATCATTTGCAAGGATTAATTCTGATAGTGAAAGATAGATTAAAAGAAAATTAAAATAAAAAAGTGAAATTGCAGCAAGGTATTTTGGTTTTTTATAATATGATAAAAGTAGACCCAGGGGCCATAGTTTTGACTGGAGGCTTCTCTCTCGAACACATAGCATATGGTGGGTGAACAAATTACTATTAGGTAATTGGCAGAAAAGTGCATAGTTATGACGTATTCATGGCAATGATCATGTATATAGGCATCACATCCGTGACAAGTAAGTCGAGTCCTGCCTACATCTACTACTATTACTTCACCAATCGACCGCTATCCAACATGCATCTATGATATTAAGTTCATTACAAATAGAGTCAGGGGCGGACCCAGGAAAATAATTAAGAGGGGGCAAAAATATATGGCCATATTCATAAACCAACAAGCCAAAAACATCCATGTAAACTAAAATGCAGAGATAATCTCTTTATCATCCACATGGTAACCAAGTTCATTGAAAAGTTAAGGGAAAACTAACCATTTCAGATAAATTAGATATATGTCAATATAACAATATCTTGTTATGAAGTTACAAAAGAGCACATTGACACATTGCTCTAACACTCTAATCTACAACCTGCAACAACAACGAAAAACATGATCAAAATCGAGAAGTAGTGCAAATGTTGAAGAAGGCTGGTATTAAGAAAGGCAAGAGCTTTAGGAAGCGCGTTACCTTTCGTTTCCCTTCAATTTTAGGAAAATATAATCATCATCATGTGGAGATAGAACACATAATCAAACGATTGAAAATATTTTAGAATCCCACTGCCTTGACGGTTCTTAATAGGATCAGTACCATCTTCCTCAACATATTCTCCACTTTTCCTTCGTATCTCCTCATGCTGATTGGCATTGTAATATATAATCCTATTCCTTTTAGATGGATCCCTAGGAAGCTTCTTCAAATCACTAGTTCAGGCATCATGGAAGTTTTTGATTTCTTGAAAAACCTCTCCATTAGCTGTCCTGTAATATTAAGTGCCAAAAATTCAAACATCAATACAAAAAAATTGAACTGATCTAATCACACAAATTGATAAACTATACACATGAGTTAACAAGATTAAGATGGGTTTTAACATGGAGGGAAACAAACAAGAAGTTTGAAGAAAAAATTTCTAGGATTTATCTTAATGTCAACTTAAGTCAGGGAACTGCAGGACAGGAGAGGTGAGATCACCGTCGCCGTCCCCGTGCCGCAGTGCTGGTGTGCCCCTGCAACATCGCCCGCCAGGAACACGAGCAGCAAGGGATGGACTATGGGGAGTCGACGATTCACGATTGCGGATTGCCGGCGGCGCCGCAGCGAGCCGGTGACTGCGTGGCGGTTTGAGATTGAGGCGGCATGCGAGGGATTTCCTTCCAGTCCCGTGCGGGGCTGTTGTCTCCGTGTTTTTTCTTAGGTTGTGTATTCGTGTGTAGGCAGGGTACAGAGTTACGTTACAGGCTGTGGCCTTTTACTGGGCTGTTTTTGTTATGATTGGGCTTCTAAAAATATCCAACTAATTAGGCTTAGTGGGGGCAGGTCATTAGGCTTAGTGGGGGCACTAATGAATCACATGGTAGCACTATCATTCGATGCAAAAAATCAAGTGGGGGCAGCTGCCCCCACGACTCCTGATGTAGGTCCGCCCCTGAATAGAGTAACGCCTTAAGCAAGATGACATGATGTAGACAAAGTAAACCCAATCAACAAGAGATTCCAGCATTATGTGTGCCCTTTCATCATGCCATATCTCCATGCATATAGCTCCGAATTGCGCATATGATATATTGAAATGTTCGCCTCATCATGCCCTTCATATTAGTGTCATTTGCATGCATGCTACTATACATATTGATGCCCTAATCCTCATTGCAAAAGTGCTATATGATGTTGTCTGTTGGAATTCATCATAACTTGCTGATTTGTCATTTTCATTGCATTTCATGTGTGCATCCTATGAGCATCATGTCTACATGTTTTAGGAGCATATTCATGCCATTTTACAGTGGCGCAGACCTTGTATTTTTATGATCTTTGTGGTGACTAGCACAAGCATGCAAAGTAGTTCACCTGATGTTGCTGATTTCAGACACTTTCTGCCAAGTATTTTCCTGTTACATTGTGGTGCTATGTTGTCTTGTTGCCACAAGTAGATCAATGCATATTTTGAGGTAGTTCAGTAAGAGTGTTTCTAAGATATGGTTGTGATCTATCCGTTAATGTCTCTGGTTGTAATTATGGAGTAGTGTAGCTTGTCATTACCATGCTCTACTTTTGCTAACTATCGTTGCTGGTAGATTGTTAACATGAAGTTCATTTTTGCCATGTGTTTTGCTAGTGATCCATGGATCCTATGATCTTTCTTTTGCCGTGTTTAGCTTGATAAATGTGAATTCTTACTGTTGGTTACCTTGTGATGCCATGAAATTCTTTGTGGTGAGTGGCATGATCTTGCAAAGTGGCTATCATGAATCTGTTTCTGCCATGTCATGTTTTTCTACTGTCTGTAACTATTCATATCACTTGCCATGTTTGCATTGATGCTACCATCAATTACATGCATAATATGGAGATTCCTACTTTAGAGGTTTAGATTTCCATGTCATGCTCTATCATGCCATGGCTTTTGATGCCTCATATATGTCCTGTGGCATATGTTTTCATTGCCATGAACATGCCTAAATGATGTTCCAGTTTTCTGTTAACTTCATGATGCCATGTTGTGAGCTTGTTATTGATTGATCTATGCATCTTTTGAAATTGCTCCTTTTACATGATTTGAAGTATACTACGAGTAATTTGTCCACATGCTTAGTTTGGTAATTGTGGGCTTCATATGATCTCTGTTCCATGCTTGCAAATATGCTATGTTGATGTTATGTTTTGCATTCCAGATTTCCTCTTAAGTCTGAGAATCAGCTTATATCTTGTTGCATCTAGTCTTGTTGTTTGCCATTGATCAATGGGTCATATGGAGATGCTTAGTAATTATGTTTTGCCATGATTAACCAGTACTTTAATGACATGCTTTTGTTTGCTATGATCTTGCTCTGTAGCATGTTTGTTTAATGCCTTCAACATATCAATATGCTATTTCTGCTCACATGTATGCTCTGTTTTTCACTGTCATAATCTGTGTTATTAAGTTGTCTTTTGTATTGATCATCTTGGATTAATCTTGATTCCTATGAACATGAACCTTAAATGTTATTTGAAGCATGTAATCTTTACTTTGAGTGCATACAAGTTTGTGCTCTTATGATTCCTGTAGCATGTTGTTTCCTTGATTGCAAAATGCTTAGTTGTTGTTTTGGGCAGATTGTGTTTGAATCTTGTTTTGAGTGTGTGTGTTGAACCATTGCTCCGTTTTGAGTATGTTCTATATGAAACTTGCTTAGTTTTGCATGTAGTTTCATGTTAACTTGTTGCATCCTTGTTTTGTAGTGTTTGTGATGTTGTTTTGCTTGCATTTGTATCAATGTCATGTGTAGCTTGTTTTGCTCATATCTTCTAGGCCGTAGCTCCGAATTAATCGAACTTTATATGTAACTTGACTAGAAAACCGTGTAGATCATCTTGGTGCACTTTAACTTGATGTTTAACAACTTCAACATTGTGTTCTAATCAGATCTGGACTAATTTCGAAATTTGCATATGAGGTCTCACCGGAATTGTTATATGTTGTTTCTGGCCTCATTTAAACTTGCTTTGATGTGTTGTTCTTGTATGCATCATCTCTGGCCATGAGTAGCTTCATGTAGTCTTGTCATGCATCATACTTGGTTGAGCATCATGCCATGTTATGTGTTGTGTGTTTACCGTGTTGTTTGTTTCTTTCCGGTTGTGCTCCTTCTCGATAGTTCCTGTTTTGTTGCGATTGTCAGGATTCGTTCGACTACGTGGCTTCATCTTCTTCATGGACTCGTTCTTCGTCCTAGCGGGATTTGAGGCAAGATGACCGTCACCTTGGATCTCACTACTATCTTTGCTATGCTAGTTGTCTCGATGCTATTGCTATGTCGCGGTACCTACCACTTGTTATCAAGCCTTCCAAATTGCCATGAAAACCTCTAACCTTTTCCCCCGTCCTAGCAAACCATTGTTTGGCTATGTTACCGCTTTGCTCAGCCCCTCTTATAGCATTGCTAGTTGCAGGTGCAGTTGCAGGTTGTTCCATGTTGGGACATGGATTTCATGGATATTGTTGGGATATCACAATATCTCTTATTTACTTAATGCACATATATACTTGGTAAAGGGTGGAAGGCTCGGCCTTATGCCTGGTGTTTTGTTCCACTCTTGCCGCCCTAGTTTCCGTCATACCGGTGTTATGTTCCTTGATTTTGCGTCCCTAACATGTTGAGGGGTATGGGACCCTCTCGACGTTTCGCTTTCAATAAAACTCTTCCAGCAAGGCCCAACATTGGTTTTAACATTTGCCATAATAATACTTGAACCTAATAATTAATTGGTATAGGGCGTCGTGAACCTGAGGATTTTCTACATACAGGGCGGGGCGAGCGCTGATGGTGTTGGTCCCAAACAGAGCCACTTTCGGTGCCACCCCTTCTTTCGGGGTTTTCGGTTGCTGTACATAGTGCTCATCCGGTCATGGCCTGAGACGAGATACGCGCGGCTACTATCAGGGTGTCGGCACACGGGGAGGTCTTGCTGAATAAGTTTTACCATTGTCGAAATGTCTTGTGCACCGGGATTTCGAGTCTGATCGGAGGGTCCCGCGATGGAGGATTGTCTCCGCGGATCGTGAGCTTGTCATGGGCTAAGTTGGGACACCCCTACAGGGTTTAAACTTTCGAAAGCCGTGCCCGCGGTTATGTGGCAGATGGGAATTTGTTAACATCCGGTTGTAGAAGACTCGAAGTAAACTCTATTAAAATACACCAATCGCGTGCGTAACCGTGATGGTCTCTTTTCGGGAAAGTTCGAGAGGAGAACACGGTTGGGTTATGTTTGAACGTAAGTAGTTCAGGATCACTTATTGATCATTACTAGTTTGCGACCGTTTGCATAGTTTCTCATCTTATTCTGGTATTCGTAAGTTAGCCACCATACATTGCTTAGCCACTGCTGCAACCTCACCACTTATCCTTCCTTACCCATAAGCTTTGCTAGTCTTGATACCCATGGCAATGGGATTGCTGAGTCCTGGTGGCTCACAGATTACTACACCAATAGTTGCAGGTACAGGTAATGCGATGATCATGACGCGAGTGCGATGTTTATTGTTGTGGAGTTCTTGTTCCGCTTCTTCTTCGTTCGAGGGATATGTTCCTAGTCGGCAGCCTGGGCTAGCAGGGTGGATGTCGTTTGAGTTTCTATTTGTGTTTTTCATCCGTAGCCGGATGTTGTCCTATGTATGATGTATTGATGTATTCTTGTGGAATTCTTATGCCTTGTATGTATTCCAACTATTATGTAATGGATCGATGTAATGATATCCACCTTGCAAAAGCGTGTCAATATGCGGTTCTATCCTTGGTGGGACCTTCGAGTCTCTTTAGGACAGTGTCGCATATTGGGCGTGACACTTGGCCACTTTCTGCCTCATCAACCTCTCGCTGTGCTACCAAGGCCGCACTGACCACTTGGTTGGTTGCCGCCAAGTAAAGCAATAACGGCTCTTGGGTTTGGGTGCAACCAAGGTAGGCACAGACGGTAGGTAAGCCTTCAATTCTTGCAGAGCTGCATCTGCTCCCGGGGTCCACTCCATAGGCCCTGCCTTCTTCAAAATTTTGAAGAACGGCAGGGCACGCTCGGCAGACTTGGAAATGAATCTGCTTAGCGCGGCAACGCATCCCGTCAAGCGCCTCACATCCTTAACTGTCCTTGGATCTTGGATCTGCTCAATGGCCTTGATCTTGTCGAGGTTGGCTTCAATCCCCCGATGGGATACGAAGAATCCAAGTAGCTTGCCGGAGGGAACACCAAATACACACTTCACCGGGTTAAGCTTCAAGTTGATCTTGCACAAATTAGCAAATGTCTCCTCCAAATCCTGGATAAGGGTGGCCTTATCCTTGGCTTTGACCACAATGTCAACCATATAAGCTTCTTTGTTTCTGTGTAACTGTGGCTCAACACCAATCTAGATTGCTCTTGCAAAAGTGGACCCGACACTCTTTAATCCTAAAGGCATGCGGACAAAGCAGTACGTACCACATGGAGTGATGAATGATGTCCTTTCCTCATCCTCTTTGGACACAAAGATCTGGTGATACCCGGAGTATGCATCCAAAAAGGAGAGCAGATCACATCCTGAAGTGGAATCCACGATCTGGTCAATGCGCGGCAAGGGAAATGGGTCCTTCGGGCAAGCCTTGTTGAGATCTGTGAAATCAATGCAAAGCCTCCATTTCCCATTCGCCTTCCGGACTACCACTGGGTTTGCCAACCACGTAGGGTGTAACACTCCTCTGACTAGACCAGCTGCCTCCAGCTTCTTGATTTCCTCGGCAATGAACTGTTGCCGCTCCAAGGTTTGCTTCCGAACTTTCTGCTTGACGAGTCGGGCATGTGGGCAGACAGCAAGGTGGTGCTCGATTACCTCCCTGGGAACACCGGGAATATCAGATGGTTGCCAGGCAAACACATCGATATTCGCCCGCAGGAAGGCAACGAGCACGCTTTCCTATTTATCATCGAGGGTGGCGCTGATAGTGAAAGTACCATCAATACCAGCCAGCCCTGCCGGGACCTTCTTCACTTGGGGTGCAGCAACCTTGGATATCTTGCTGTTGGAACACTCCGGCACGTCGTCAACGGGTGTCGTGCACTCGGAGGGGGCACGCTTCCCGGAATCCTTGCCGGACGTCCTACAATCCCTCTTCTTTCCTTTGCTTTTCTTGGCGGGAGCTGCTGCTGCCACCACCTCTGCCGCGACAGCATCCCGGTACATCTTGTCCACGCAGATAATTGCATCCTTCTCATCCAATGGGATAGTGATGACTCCCAGTGGTCCAGGCATCTTCAAAGTGTTATAAGCATAGTGGGATGCTGCCATAAACTTAGCCAGGGCCGGGCGTCCCAGAATCCCATTATACGGCAGGGGGAGATCAACTACATCAAACACAATCTTTCCCTTGGGTCTCCTCCTGCCGGGATTGACTTTGAAACGTGTCGGTAACCTCTAGCTCTTCTTCTCCTATCTGAAGCTTGTTGATGACTGCTGGGGAAATCAGATTCAACCCGACCCCGCCATCCAATAACATCTTTGTGACCTTGAGGTTGCGAATTGTTGGGGAGACCAACAATGGCAAACACCCTACCGCCATGGTGTGGCCAGGGTGATCCTCCTCATCAAAGATGATGGGCGTGTGGGACCATTTGAGCGGCTTCCGGGCCTCTGGCGCTGGTTCCATAGCATTGACCTCCCGTGCCCATCGCTTGAGTTGGCGATGAGAGGTGTGCAAAGATGCACCTCCATCAATGCACAGGGCGTTAGTGGCCTTCTGAAATTCCTGCTCACTGGTTTCCTCTTCATTCCGTTCATCACTCACATCATCACAAACTTCCTTCTCTTGGCCCCTGGCGGGGTTTCCTTGGTTTCGAAAAGGCTTGCCGGGGCGGTTTACTTCACCACCTCAGCCCTTACCGCCAGTAGCGTTCTGACTTTTCTCCTTATCACGCTTATCATACTCTGCTCTCTCTTTCTTGACGAGTTGCTCAACCTGGTAACACTCTTGAAGGTCGTGGCCTTTGGTCTGGTGGATCTTGTAGTACGGCCCATCACCTTTCCCAACTTTTTCCACGGTAGCGGCTTCCCGGCAGGCAGTGCACGTGGTAGCCTCCTTGCCGGGGGCCTCAGCCTTGGCTTTCTTGCCGGTACTAGGTGAGCCCGAACCTTCTACAGTGATTACGGCTTTATCCCTTGGCTTCTTGTTGCGCTTCTTGCCCTTTCTCTGACTGGTTGATTCATCCTCATCTTCTGAATCAACATTGATGCAATCCTCCTCTCCGGGCAACTTCCTTCCTTCCTCCATCCGAGCACACTTATCCACCAGTGTGTATAACTCCTTCACAGTCTTGGGCAACCGTACATTAATCTTAGAACGAATGCGACGGTTGCGCACACTGGACTGGAAGGCTATTATAACAGCTGCCGGATGGATATTTGGAATATTTCTATGAACTTTACTGAATCTTTGTAAATACTTACGGACGGTTTCTTCTTCCTTCTACTGGAGAAGCTGCAGGTCGCTGGGCCTGCCAGGCTCTTGGTGGCAACCGGTGAAAGCACCGATGATCTCGTGGCACAGATCTACCCATGACGAAATGGAGTTCTCCGGCAGGTGCATCAGCCAAGACCTCACGTTGTACTTGAGGGCCAAAGGGAAGTAGTTGGCGAACACCTTCTCATCTCTTCCCCCGGTAGCCTGAACAGCGATGGTGTAGATGCTCAGAAACTCTGCCGAGTTTAGCCTCCCGTCGTATTTCTCAGGTATCTCTGGCTTGAACATGCGAACGGACGGCCAACGAACTTGCCGCACCTCTCGCGTAAAGGCAGGGCAGCCGACCTCGAAAGGTAGGCACCCGCCAACACCGTGCGCAGGCTCGCCGATGTTGAGGCCACCGCACCCATCGGTTTGGCGGAGGTATTCATGGCGCCGATCCATGACGACACAGGCATCTCCCCGCCGCCTATCCTCCGGGGTTCGATGTTGGCCTGGACGTGCTCGAGGGTCAGAAGAGGCCATCGAGACGTTGTCGGGGTCTTGACTCTGCCGCGCCTGTGCCGACTGCCGTTGTGGGGGCTGCACCATGTGAACAGCCCCCTCCATTCAGCCAGGAGTACGGGCGGTTGCTGTCGCTTGAGGAGGTCGTGGCGGGCCAGCTCAGCGCGAGCCCCCAGCTTCGGTGAAACCGAGCATGCTCTGGATGGTGGCACGCCACTCGTCCATCTGCTCGGCGGCCAGCGGAAACCTCAGTAGCAGCTGAGCTCGCGCCATAGCCTTCGTGGCTGTGCTTGGCATAGCAGTTGATGACGTTGACCGCACCGTCGCCTGGCTCTTGATGATGTCTGTGGCGGCAACAGCGGCGGTGGCGCGCCCGCGCTGCTGCGGGATGACCACCTGGGCAGCGGGGTCGCGCGACAATGGTGCTCGAGGGCTTGCGGCTCCGTCGGGCATAGTGGTCGGGTTAGGCTCATCCAGGAAGAGGCACATGCACCATGACTGCTCCCATAGCAGGGTGGCCAGAGGGCGATGGCTCACCCCGGACCGAGCACCGTTTTTGTGGCTGCGCCTACCGGCGGGAGGAGGGGGTGCAAGCGGAGTGACCCTCTCGTCCGTGCCTTGCAGAGCGTGGCCGTCAAGACACTGCTGACGCTGTTCTCCTCTGTCGTCTCCAGCCCCCGGGTCGACCGCCGGGGGAGTGGTGATGGCGCCACCTGCTCCAACCACACCCCCGGCAGCACTCACATCCTCGCTTGTCTTCGCATCCCCCACAGCGTTAGAGGTTGCGAGCGGCGGAGCCTTCGAGGTGGATGGCTGGTCTGAGGGGCCTGACTTCTTCTTCTTGGGCGCCATGGTCGATGGCGTCGTCGAAGATGAAGATGGCGATGAAGATGACGCGCTGCGGACGCTTTTAGGTTCGCGCAAGCGTTCCCCCTACCTGGCGCGCCAAAGATGTCGCGGGATATCCGCGGCCACCTATGGGACCGGGTGGCCCCTTACTGGTTCGGCAGGGGGACGTCGCATTGCACAAAGAGCAGATCAGCGCACGGCAGCACGACAGAAAGCACACGAGCAATTTACCCAGGTTCGGGCCGCGCGCGAGGCGTAAGACCCTACTCCTGCTTTGGTGGATTGATGATGGAATGGATGTGGTGGTGCGTAGTACACTTGCCTGGCAAGGGCTGCCTCGGGGCTGCGGCAACTACGCGCGTGTAGTGGCTTGGGCTTGTCAACTGTCTAACCCTCTAACCCTTCTACGAGTGATGGGCCTCCTTTTATAGATTAAGGGGTCACCACAGTGGCAAAGTGGTCATTATCCACTGATATGATAGCAAACAGTGCTATCATACCTAACTCTGCGGGCTGAAAGGGTGCATTAAATGCACCGCTTAGCGTCACATCACTGGTTGCCCGGCAAGGCCTGCCGGGCTCTCTTGCCAGCTCCGCGCTTGTTCCCTTGACACGTCGCAGGACGGGTGTCATCTATGGGTTTCTTCTGTAGGAAATGGCTGCCATGTGGCGAATGGCTGCCACTTAATCATCTTGCGGCTTGACACCGCATTGATTGGCCACGTGGGTTGCACTTGAGTGGTTGGCGGGGTGTTTTAGCCCCTGCGAGCCCCGGCAGGCTCTGCCGGGTAGTCTTGGTTCCTCGCTTCGGGTGGTGGCCTCGCCCCTTGCCGGGCTCGCCTGCCCAGCAAGGGAGGCCCTTCTCTTGCCAATATCCTGTTTCTTTGGCTTCGATCTCGATCTCTTTGAGCTGCATGTTGGTTCTTCAAGTCTCTTGGCTCTTCGACCTCTGACTTAAGCTGGTGCTCCAATCTTGATCTTGTGCCCGTGCACAGTTGGGCAACAGACCCAAGGTTTGTTGCACCGACACACGTTCTAGTGAATTATAGTAATTCCAGCACTGGGCGCAAAAGTTTTTGTTTTTTCACATAATCAAGTCAACTATCAACCAAATCATCCCAAAGGCTTTACTGGCACAAACACTAATTGAAACATAAAAACACTATCATAATAGTATAAATAAATGTGTCAACACACCAAATAGTAAGTAAAAGAATTTTTTTAAGATAACTATTGGGTTGCCATCCAACAAGCGCTATTGCTTTACACCCTTAGCTAGGAGTAAGGCATTGTTTCAAGTATAGTCATCCTTAGTTTCCAAATCCTCAATTACACATAAACTCTTCCTAGGAGACTTATCATGCAAGTTTTCAATAATCACACTCCTAGGGACAAAGTTGAGGAATTTGTTCTCATTAATAGGTTCCTTTATCAAATCAATGAAGTTGGGATGCACACTATTCATTTTTAGATCTTCGGTCCCTTTACTAGATGTGGCGTCCTTATTCTTAGGAACATACATAAATTTAGGATTCTTATTAGGAGGAGTCCTCTCGATAGTTTTGACAGAAGAAAAAGTGGAACCCAAATTATTAATAATTTCTTCCAACTTATCAATTCTGGAAGGACTTTGTTCTATTCCCTCAGTAATTATTGGTTCCTTCTTCCTTTAACATCTTTAATGCAGTTCCTACCTTCGAGCCAAATTGAGTTACTTGATTATCGACCTTTTTGTCTAGATTTTCAATATGCTCAATGGTAGGCATTTTATTTTCAATAGCTTCGAACTTCTGCATAACATGTTCCAAAGTCATTGTCGTTTTATTATTAGTAATAGGTGGTGATCCTACTAAATTTCCCATGGCATTGAAAGCATCCATAGGGTGATTACTCACAAAATTCCCTCCAGTGATAGTGTCAAGCACGAATCTATACCAACTGGTAACACCCACATAAAAATTGTGAAGAAGAATGGTAGTGGACTGCTTAAGAGTTGATCTATTTTGAACATCACAAATCCTACACCAAGCATCTTTTAAACTAGTCATAAAATTGCAGTAAGGCATTTTTGGTTTTTGTAATTCTGATAGTGAAAGATAAATAAAACATAAAAATAAAATACAAAAATAAATTAGTCGTAAGAATGGTAGTGGATTGCTTACGATTAATTCTGATAGTGAAAGATAGATAAAAAATAAAAATAAAATACAAAAGTAAAATTGCAGTAAGGTATTTTTGGTTTTTGTAATATGATAAAAGTATACCCAGGGCCACACTTTTCACTAGAGGCTTCACTCTCAAACACATAGCATACGGTGGGTGAACAAATTACTGTTGGGCAATTGATAGAAACACACATAGTGATGACGTATTCATGGCAATGATCATGTATGTAGGCATCACTCCACTAATCGGCCGCTATCCAGCATGCATCTATGGTATTAAGTTCATGACAAACAGAGTAACGCCTTAAGAATCATGACATGATGTAGACAAAGCAAACCCAATCAATATGAATAAACCCTGTCGTTTTACCTTTAATAGCAATAATACAATACGTGCCTCGCTACCCTTTCTGTCACTAGGTGAGGACACTGCAAGATTGAACCCATTACAAAGCACCTTTCCCACTGAAGATAAATCAATCTAGTTGGCCACTAAACAGATAGATCGGAGAGAAATACAAAGCTATAATAACCATGCACATAAAGTTCACGAAAGACTCAATTACTTTTAATGAATAATCTAATCATAAATCCACAATTCATCGGATCCCAACATAGACACCACAAAAGAAGATTACATCAGATAGAACTCTAGGAAGATCGAGGATAACATGGTATTGAAGATCAAAGAGATAGAAGAAGCCATCAAGCCACTAGCTATGGACCTGTAGGTCTATGGTAAACTACTCACACATCATCGGAAGGTAGCAAGCATGATGTAGAAGCCCTCTGTTATTGATTTCCCTTCCAGCGAAGTACCGGAAAAGGCCTCCATATGGGATCGCAGTAGAACAGAACCTTGCGGCGGCAGAAAAAGTGTTTTGGCTGGCACTCATTGGTTTGGGATTATATGTGAATTTATAGAGGTGGTATTAGGTCAAATAGAGTTGCCTGGGGCCCACGAGCTCAGGGGCACGCCCGGTGAGCTCATGGTTCTCTTCTCACTCTTTTGGCCTTCTCCTGAACCTTCTAGGGTCCCTTGTGGTCCAAAAAAATCACTATAAAGTTCCATCATGTCTGGACTTCATTTGGTATTGATTTTCTGAAAAGCCAAAAACAAGAAAAAGAAAAGGAACTGGCACTGGGCACTGGGTTAATAGGTTAGTCCCAAAAAATTATATGAAATAGCATGAAAATGCTTATAAAAGCATCCAAGATTGATAATATAATAGCATGAAACAATAAAAAATTATAGATACGTTGGAGACGTATCAACCTCTCGCAAGCATCTGCGACTACAAAAAGAGAATTAAGATGAGTCTAACCATATCATGAAACATATGAATCCAAATCAGCCCCTTATGGAATAGCGCACAAATTAGGGTTTAAGCTTCTATCACTCTCGCAACGCATCATCTACTTACTAACCGCACTATGCCTTCCCCTAGGCCCAAGTATGTTAATGTGTTGTGTAGTCGATGTTCACATGACACCACTAGAGGAAGAACAACATAACACATCATCAAAATATTGAAACCAACCACACATGATTGCTTATAACAAGACTTCTCCCATGTCATCAAGAACAAAGGGAACTACTCACAAATCATATTCATGTTCATAATCAGAGGAGAATAATTTATGATTAAGAATCTGAACATATAATCTTCTACCAAGTAAAACCAACTAGCATAAACTACAAGATGTAATCAACACTACTAGTGACGCACAGGTACCAATCTAAGGTTTGGGACAAAGATTGGATACAAGAGATGAACTAGGGTCTGGACACGAGATGGTGCTGGTGAAGATGTTCATGGAGATGAGTCCTCCCATAGTGAGAGGGGCATTGATGATGTCGGTGGCTTCGATTTCTATTACATGTCATATGTGTTGGGATTTCCCCGAAGTGGAAGGGTGATGTAGTATAGTAGCAGATGGTATTTTCCATAGTAAAGAACCAAGGTTTATCGAAGACTCACGCAAAAAATGTCAACATTACCTACACACACACAAAACAAATACTCGCACCCAACACAGGCAAGAGGGTTGTTAATCCCCTTGTACTTGTTAATTGCAAGGATAAATTCCGATAGTGATAGATTGATAAATTGCAAAAGAAAATAAATTGCAGCAACGAATTTAGGGTTTTAGTAAATATGAAGTGGATGGACCCGGGGCCATAGCTTCACTAGAGGAATCTCTCTCATGAGCATATTAACGGTGGGTGAACAAATTACTGTTGGGCAATTGATAGAAAAGCGCATAGTTATGACGATATTCATGGCATAATCAATATATAGGCATTACGTCTGAGACAAGTAGACTGTTAATCTTACTAAATCTACTACTATTACTCCACCCTCATCCGCTATCCAGCATGCATCTTGAGGTGTTAAGTTCATAACAAACCAAGTAATTCTTGGTGTATGATGACATGATGTAGACGAAGTAGAACCAATCAATATGATCAAACCCCATCATACCCTTAGTAGGAAAAATACAAATACGTGACTTGCAACTCCTCCTGTCATGAACTAAGGACACCGCAAGATTGAACCCATTACAAAGCATGTCTCCCATTGCAAGAAAAATCAATCTAATTGGCCAAAGAAGACAAGTACATCAGGGAGAAATACAAGGCTATAAAATCAGCCATAATAAATCTTAGAAAAGACTCAGTTACTTTCAATGAATAATTTGATCATAAACCACAATTTATCGGATCCCAACAAACAAACCGCAAAGATTACATGAAATGGATCTTCGAAGAGATCACTGTATTGAAGATCATAGAGAGAGAGCCATCTAGCTACTACTATGGACTCGTAGGTCCTATGGGAACTACTCACACATCATCATGGAGGTAGCGAGGTTGAAGAAGATAGCCTCCGTGATCGATTCCCCCTCTGGCAGAGTACCAGTGGAGGCCTCCAGATGGGATTGTCGAAGAACAAAGGCTTGCGGCATCAATAAAATGGTTTCGGGTCTTGCTCTAGGGGTTTCTCAGTTTTAGGGAATTTATAGCATTGGGATTGTTTCAGGGTGACTTCCGAAGGGCCCATAAGCTCAGGTGGTGCGCCCCCCTCCCCGGGGCACGTCGTGTAAGCTTGTGGCTTTCTCGTAGATCTTCTGGTCTCCCCCGATGCTTCCAAGGTCTCTCCCGGTCCAAAAAAAATCACCATAAATTTTCATCCTGTTTGGACTTTGTTTGGTATGGTTTTTCTGCGAAACAAGAAAATAGGCAAAACAGGAACTGCACTAGGCATTGAGTTAATATGTTAGCTCCCAGAGATGATATAAAATTGCATATAAATCATACAATATTGATAATATAATAGCATGATAAAAAAATATAGATAAGTTGGAGACGTATCAGCATCCCCGACCTTAATTCCTGCTCGTCCTCGAGTAGGGGAATGATAAAAGCAAATTTTTTGATGCTGAATGCTACCTAACATGTCTTAGTCATGTAATATTTTATGTATGAATGTTGAGAAACGATGACTTAATAGATATCGAAACAATAATATAAAAGAATGCGAGAAAATAATCATTACTCTTCAAAGTATCTATGTCAATGAATGTTATTCCTACTCATTTAGTCGTCTAAGCATGGCATAACTCGGTCTTTCTAGCACAAAATATAAATCATGAACACCCCAGTGCCAAACCAAGAAATTGTATCATACTTTTTTCGCTTCAACATTCGCAACTCCGCTCAATATTTGAGTGTGAGCCATGGACTTGGCACTTTGGAAGATAAAAATTGAGAAAGTCTTGCATCAACTCGGCGGATCGTCAGGCAATGGAGAGATCTTTCAATCGATATCGATGTGAGGATTAGGGATTGCCATGCAATAGATGCACTAGATCTATAAGTGTATGAAATATCACTACTAAAACTAAGTGGGTGTGCATGCAACTGACTTGCTCATGAAGACCTCAGACATTTGAAGAAGCCTGTCATCGGAATATGCAAGTCAAGTTCTCATAATGTAGAAATTCCCACTAGTATATGAAAGTGACAAATCATGGAGACTCCCTATATGAAGAACATGGTGCTACTTTGAAGCACAAGTGTGGTAAAGAATAGTAGCATTTCCCCTTCTCCTTTTTCTTCTCTCAATATTTTTAGAACAATATCATGGACCTCATCCCCACTTTTTGAGGACTCATTGGTCTCCATCATTCTTTTACTCATTGGGACAATGCTCTAATAATGATAATCATCACACTTTTATTTACTTACAACTTGATAAAATGAATGATATGACTACATATAAAACAATGATGAATGTGGCTTTGCCACAAATATCATGTCAACTCTATATGATCATGTAAAGCAAAATGACAATGAATTCTCAAGTCATGTGAATCCGAGAGAGGCAATTCCCATGTAAATGCGGAGTGCGCCAAGGGGACCCACTGTCCCCTTTGAAATTTGTGCTTGCTGCAGAATTGCTCCAAGCGGCCATAAACGATGCCAAGCCCAAGCAATTACCGAGACACCCGTTTGACGAAGAGAGCAACATATACTTCCTTGTAATTCGGTATGCCTACGACACGCTAATAATCATGCCTGCATGCCGAACATAAGCAAAACTGACGAATAAAATCCTTACTTACTAGGCAACGTCCATTGACTGCATGTCAAGTTTCAGAAATCCACGATTGTGCCAATTAATACATTATTAGATCTATGACAAGGCATTGCCTCCATCTTTGGATGCACCACAGTCTCCATGCTGTTCTCGTTCCTGGGATTGCCCCTGGGCACCACCAAAGCATCAATAGAGGACCTCACTCCTTTAGTGTGCAAAGCTGAGCGCAAGATTACAACCACAATGTTACTGATGTCATATGCTGGTAAGTTGGTACTAATTAACTCGATCATTACATCGTTACTTGTCTTCACCATGGGAACAATTATACTACACCCCAAGATTGTAGAACAACTTGATAAAATCCGTTGCTAGTGTTTATTGAGGAAGAAGACTGATGATGGAGTAAAATGTAACTCCCTGGCAACATGGGATATGATCTTCCATCCTAAAAAACATGGTGGCCTAGGAGTGCTCAACCTACGTATCCAAAATGATGCAATGCTGTCAAATTCTTGCACAAATTCTATAACCGACATTATATCCCCTGGGTGCAACTGATATGGAACATGTACTATAGCATCACTATTCCCCATGCTATAGAGCCATGCAGATCATTTTCATGTCGTGAAGTGATGCATATCAACCCAATCTTCAGGGGGGTATCTTCAATGCAGTTGCCTGTGGTGATATGACCCTCTTCTGGAAACACTGCTAGAATCAAAACATCGTCTCCGAAGCTTTCCCAAGAGCCTACTCATTCACTACAACAGAGGATATTTCTGTTAGAGACTTCTTACAAACCACGGATCTGCATGCAGTGTTTCAACTCCCCTTATCCATCCTTGCTCATGCAGAAGTGAGATAGCTGCAAACTGCAACCCTTGACACAAACATTTTAGGACAAGTACATGACATATGGTTGTACATTTGGGGGAAGAGTGACTTTAGAACAGAGGAGTACTATGCATCCTACTTCAGAGAGGTGCAAACCCACAAAGCATTCAGGTGGTTGTGGAAGTCAACCAGCACCCCAAAATTAAAGGTCTTCGGTTGGCTCCTCCTCTCAGACAGACTCAACATGCGTAACATGATAAAAAGAAGACACTAACATTGGAAATAACTTTGACTGCCTTCTCTATGAAAACCATGTTGAAGAAACAGTGGAACATCTGTTTGTCCACTGCACATTTAGCAATATTTGCGGGAAGACTTTGGACATTAACTGGACTTAACATAATGGTAGACTTAACCTTGTGGAGCTTACAAAGAAGGATCATAACAGACCCATGTTCGTGGACACCTTCCTTGTGGTTGCGTGGGGTTTGTGGAAGGAAATGAACAACTTTTTTAGGGGTGTCTCTCCTACAATTGCATCCTAGAAGCGAAGATTCAAATCAGATTTTAGCGACTTAAGCTTTCCGGCTACTGAGCCAAAAAAGCCGTTTATTACTGCCTTTGTAAACTCTATAGTATAGACCTTTGATAGTCTTCTCCACCCCCAAACCAAGGAGTGCGGTCCCTCCCCATGTAAATATGTAACATAGTTTGGATTTTAATACATATGCAGTAGGAGCCTATCCTACTATTTAACTGGTAAATAAAACTACTGATGGAAAACGTTGTCAAAATATATTAGTAAGTGATGTAGTTTTAATGATCTCGAAAAAAGTAACGGTGGAAGTTGCATGGAAATATATCTTGGAATGGGTATCGAAATGCCATGATGGGTAGGTATGCTGGTTGTTTTGAGGAAGCATATAATAAGGCTTATGTGTGATACAGTGTGTCATATCACGGGATTTGGATGCATCAGCAAAGTTTGCACCAAGTCTCGACGTGAGAACGGGCAATACACGGTACCGAAGAGGCTAGCAAAATATGGATAGGTAGAAGTGCTTATAGTCCACAAACTCACATCCGTCATAAAGAACTCAAATACTTATTGTGAAAGTCTATTAGCACTTGAAGCAGAGTACTACTCGCATGCCCCTAGGGAGGAGTTAACTATTGCTCGCCCTCAATTCGAACAACACAAATGATATCAATCAAGGATAGATTATGCTCCAACTTCCCCGCTATACCATGACCGACACTTTAATGAAATAGTGAATCACAAACCTTAGCATCTATATTTTTACTAACTAATGTGTATTAATAGTAAACTTACATATTATAACTTCAATGTCGTTTATCATACAATTTGCATTCAATGATCTACATGAAAGTTTTTTTATACCACTCTTCTATATCTATCATTTCTAGACTAAATATATAGCTCATGCAAATTACCACTTCCTATTTAACTCTCAAAAGATATAAGTGAAGCATGAGAGTGCAATTGATTTATAAAAAAATGTAAGTATTGCCGTGCTCTAACGATATAAGTGAAGCACATGAGCAAATTTCCTTAACTTAAAAGATACAAGTGAAGCATAAAGAGCATTCTAACAAATGATGATGAATGTGTGTCTCTCAAAATAGGTGTGTCTACAAAACAATGATTGTGACAATAAACAAAACAAAATAAAAGTATGGCACAAGCCGCTCCAAGCAAAACACATACCATGTGATGAATAAAAATATAGCTCCAAGTAATATTACCGATGGCATGGAGATGAAAGAGGGGATGCCTTTAGGGGCATTCCTGAGCTTAGACGCCTGGGTGTTCCTTGAATATTACCTTGGGGTGCCTTAGGCATCCCCAATCTTAGGGTCTAGCCTCTCCTTATTCCTTCATGCATCGTGATCTCACCTGAACCTTGAGAACTTCAGCGCAAAAATCAACAGAAACCTCATGACATCTGTTAGTATAATAAATCTACCATCTAGTTTAGTTACTGTTATAAATAGATTCATAATTTCCCTTGCATAATACCTACTATATTATAACTTCTCCATGACTTATACCCCCCGATATAATCCATAGCATCATCTAAATAAGCACACTATGCAATAGAAACATAATCTGTCTAAAGTAGAACAATACGTAATGATAGAATTTTTATTCATACTTATGTAACCACAAAAATTGCGAAAAAATAAGAGAACGTAAACACTTTTATCCCAATAGTGTGTAAAAAAATTATGAAATTGATAACATTCTAGTACAAAATTAAAATTCTAGCACTAGGTCCAAAGTTTATGTTTCTACATAGCATCAATTCAACAATCATCCAAATCATCCTAAAGGCTGTACTTGGCACAAAACTCAAAAGAAAAGATACATAATCATTAGAGTAGCAATAACATGTTGAATCAAGAAAATAAAATAAAGCAAAAAATGTAACTATTGGGTTTCCTCCTAACAAGCCTGATTGTTTAAAGCCCATAACCAGGCATAATGCATAGTTTCAAGTATTATCATCCTTGTACGTCATCCCCTTGTAAATACTATTATAAAAAGATCACCTAAAGAGTTCCATTTTTTCAACAATATGCTTCCTATTAGGGGAGCATAAATAATGGAAGGGATTATCCTCGGATTTTGACGTCAATGGAATCTGCTTCTAGGGGAATATGGTCATCAAGGGACCTTTCACACGCAACCGTAAATTCATCATTTGTGAGGATTGCATTTTTAAAGAAATACTCATTAAATCATTGTTGATTTCCCTTAACAATCCAAGCATATTGATTATTGGTGCTATTAAATAAATGTTGGATTAAGGACAAATTTGGGACTTTCTTTTTATCATTCTTTTCAAAAGCATAATGATCTTTAGATGCAAATATACACATAAAGTCTTGATCATAGAGGATCTCATCTATCAAAGAACACTCATAATTCATGTCATAATAATCAAAGATATTTCTAGCTTCTTGAATTATGTAATCAAATTCGTTCATGAGGATAAGAGTAGTGATATTTTTTGCTCTAGGATCATTAATGATGGGTAGCTCAAAAAACAATCATTGCAAGTGGGATGAGTACAAAGAAACTTTCTTTCAAGTTTAAGAACAAGCGCAGAGATGGAATTTGTATAACTAGTTGTTCCTTTAAGGATAGATATCTCATTAATTAGATTCAATAGCTGCCGTATGCATAAAGAATTCTTGAATAACACTTTTTCGAATAATATTCCCACTCCCAACACGAAAGGATTTAGTGTCCAAATTAAAGGAAGGTTCTTTACCAATATGAACTAATTCAGGCATTCACTACTAGAGAAAACCTTATACACAGAACTTTAGCAGTAGTGCTTGTTAAGAAAGCTCGCTAGTGCCAAATAGCAGTAGAGCGTGCAGGATAACCGCGCTATAGATACACATGTAGCAGTAGCGCGTCTCGCGCCAAAAGCGCTACTACTAAAATTCCCTCTACTAAGCCGATAGGCTACACATCGTAGTAGCGGTCTTATAAAAACAACGCTACCGCTAATACTGTTGTAGCAGCGCGTTTATGTAGAAAGGCGCTACTGCTAACAAAAATAAAATAAAATGAAAAGTGAATAGAAAAGTAAATGAAAATGAAAGAAATAGAAAAAGGAGAAAGAAAAAAAAATGAAAAGAAAAATAAATGAAAAAGGAAAAAAAGGAGAAAGGCATAGCAGTAGCGCTTTTTGTAAAATGCTATAGCTAACTTAGCTATAGCGCGTTTTCAGTAACGCGCTATCGCTATATTTAACTTAACCAGCGGTTTCCCTCCCCCGGCCAATACTTCTCCCCCAAATCCCTCGCCCCACTTCGCCGCCGTCTCCCCAATTCACCGTCGCCCCACTTCGCCGCCGTCTCCTGCCGTCGTCGACGCCCGCAACCTCACTGTCCGCCCCCAGGCCGCCCTCAACCTCACCGCCGCCGCCCGAGGCCGCCCTCACACTTACCGCCGCCGCCCGAGGCCGCCCTCGACCTCACTGTCGCCGCCCTCGACCACACCGCCGCCGCCCTCTGTAACGCCCGGATAATTAGGCTACAGTAAAACTCTCCTAATGATGCCATGTCATCTCTGATTACTGTTGCTAATCTCTTGTTAGTTCAAAACCCTTTCAACCGTCAAATTCAAAAAATGTCAAACAACGAAAGTTTTCAAAAGTTGAAACAAAAATGTTCGGACAGTGCCAAATATGGCATAGGTAATCATGGTGTAGAAGACCCAATTTTATAAAATACTTAAATGCCCTAAATTAAATAAGACAGAAAAGGAAAAGAAATAAAAGAAAAGAAAATACAAAAGCAGAAGACAAATAAAAAAAAAGAGAAAAGGGCCTCCCACTGGATCAGGCGGCCCAGCTCACAGGCCAGACCGGCCCACGTGGCCTAGCTTGCCAGCAGCCGGCCCGGCCCCCCTGCCTCGTCTCCCTTCCCTGTTCCCCCGACCTGGGTCGGAACAGGGGCGCGTCCCCGCCCGACCGCCTCGCCGGCACCGACGCCGGGAGGAGATAAGGCCGCCACGCCCTCGCCTCCTCGATCCCCTCTCCCACTCACCCCCGCTCCCCCTCCCTCGGTCCCTGCGCCTCTCCCTCTCCCCTCAGATCCATCCCACCGCACCCGAGCGCCACCGCCGCCATGGCTCCGGCCTAGCCACGGCCACCGTGCCCACCTTGACGCCCCACTGTGTCTCCAAGGGCCGCCGTCGTCCGCTGCTTTAACCGGTGCACCCCGTTGGAGTTCGGAGCCAGCGCAACGCCCACGACGCCACCGTCTTCCTCCTTTGCTCCGACGAGCTTCGCCGCCGAATCCGCCGCACCGAGCCCTCCCCGAGCCCACTTAGGCACACTTGCAGGAGCAACATGAGCATGCACTTCTTTCCCCTCTCTTTCCTGAGCATTTCCGCTGCCGTAGCTCCTCCTCCATGCCGTGCCCGATCGCGGCTTCGCCCGAGCTTGTCGCCGGTGTGGCTCTGGCGACCAAGTGGTCACGAGCCTGTGCGCACCGTGTTCCCCGCATCGCGTAGAACCTCCCACGCCATTTTAGTTCGCGCATTTGCGCCATAGCTAGTTGTCGCCGTAGCACCCGAACGCTCGACTGCGGATCTCGTCGCCGGCGAGACTCCGGTGACCATATGGTCACGGGCATGATTCCGTTGAACTCGCCGCATCGAGTAGGGCCCGACTAGCCCTTCCGTTTGCCCAATAGCGCGTCGCAACGCCGTTGCCGTTGCTTGCCCGAAACACCCCACCGCCGGCGACGTCGTACTGCTCGCTTCCGGCCACCGCAGCCTTCGTCTGAGATTGCTGTCGTGCTCAGAACGCTCGCAGGAGCCGGTGGCAAACACTAGCGCCCCCTCCCGTGCCTCCTAGCGCCGGTTCTGATCCGCCCGTGCTTCAGCCGTCGCCTGGGCTCCTTGCCGACGCCGTCTCCGGCGGCCCCAACTCCGGCCGGCATCACCATTCGACACGGCATCGACTTCCCGTTCGAACGCGACCCCCCGCGTCAATTTTGGTGGCCTGTAGCCAAATCCCGCGGCCTCCCGTGCGCCGCCGCCGCGTTTGAGGCCGCCGGCGGCTAAACACCGACGCCGCTGACGTGGCTGGCCCTGGGGCCAACCCTGGGTCACTGCAGGTGGGACCCGTGGGCTCTGTTGACCATGTTGACTTGGTCAACTGCTGACTGGACCGCCCCTGTCTCACTGACCTATAGGCCCCGCCTCAATAAACGAAATAAATAAAAAGAATAATTAGTTAATTAAATAGTTTAGCTAATTAAAACCCTAATCTCTCACTGACTACTGGGCCCCACCCGCTAATTAACCCATTTAGTTAGTCTAAACCCCCCTGTTAGTGCCCCTGACAATGACATGTGGGTCCCACTGGACCCACCTGTCTGGTTTGACTGGTCAACCGACCAGTTGACCTGCTGACATCACTCTGATGTCATGCCTGCGTCATCATGCACTGTTTTGGATAATGTTGGATTTAAATAAATAATTAAAATCATAAAATGATTAAATCTTTAGAAAATCATATAAAATAATCCGTAACTCGGATGAAAATACTTTCTACATGAAAGTTGCTCAGAACGACGAGACGAATCCGGATACACAGCCCGTTCGTCCGCCACACATCCCTAACCTATCAAACTCGCAACTTTCCCCCTCCGGTTCATCTGTCCGAAAACGCAAAACACCGGGAATACTTTCCCGGATGTTTCCCCCCTTCGCCTGTATCACCTACTACCACGATTGGGCACACCTATCATCACGCTATGTCATGTCATGCATCGTCATGCATTTGTTTGCATTGTATTTATTGTTTCTTCCCCCTCTTCTCCCGCTAGACACCGAGACCGACGCCGCTGCTACCCAGTACGACTACGGTGTTGACGACCCCTCCTTGCCAGAGCAATCAGGCAAGCCCCCCCTTGATCACCAGATATTGCCTATTCTTCTCTATACTGCTTGCATTAGAGTAGTGTAGCATGTTACTGCTTTCCGTCAATCCTATCCTGATGCATAGCCTGTCCTTGCTACTACTGTTGTTACCTTTACCTGCAATCCTACATGCTTAGTATAGGATGCTAGTATTCCATCTGTGGCCCTACATTCTTGTCCATCTGCTGTGCTATACTATCGGGCCGTGATCACTTGGGAGGTGATCACGGATATATACTTGTATACTTTATACATGATACATGTGGTGACTAAAGTCGGGTCGGCTCGAGGAGTACCCGCGAGTGATTCACGGATTGGGGGCTGAAAGGACCTTTGTCCCGACGGCCCTTTGGGTGGATCTTTGTGGCGGAGCGACAGGGCAGGTTGAGACTACCTAGGTAAGAGGTGGGCCTGGCCCTGGTCGGCGTCCGCAGTTACTTCAAAATAACACGCTTAACGAGTTCTTGGTATTTGATCTGAGTCTGGCCATTTGGTCTATACGCACTAACCAACTATGTGGGAAAGATATGGGCACTCGACGTCGTGGTATCAGCCGAAGCCTTCGTGACATCAGCGACTGAGCGGCGCGCGCCAGATTGGACCGCGTAACGTGACTTCCTTTGTAATGGAGGTTGCTAGGTCTGCTTCCGGGCGCCCACGCAACGTGCAGGTGTGCAATGGGCGATGGGCCCAGACCCCTGCGCACTTAGGATTAGACCGGCGTGCTGACCTCTCTGTTGTGCCTAGGTAGGGCTGCGACGTGTTGATGTTCCGAGGCCGGGCATGATCCAGGAAAGTGTGTCCGGCCAAATGGGATCAAGCGTGTTGGGTTATGTGGTGCACCCCTACAGGGAAGTTTATCTATTCGAATAGCCGTGATCTTCGGTAACAGGACGACTTGGAGTTGTACCTTGACCTTATGACAACTAGAACATGATACTTAATAAAACACACCCTTCCAAGTGCCAGATACAACCCGGTGATCGCTCTCTAACAGGGCGACGAGGAGGGGATCGCCGGGTAGGATTATGCTATACGATGCTACTTGGTGAACTTACCATCTACTCTCTTCTACATGCTGCAAGATGGAGGTGGCCTGAAGCGTAGTCTTTGACAGGATTAGCTATCCCCCTCTTATTCTGGCATTCTGCAGTTCAGTCCACCGATATGGCCCTTTACACATATACCCATGCATATGTAGTGTAGCTCCTTGCTTGCGAGTACTTTGGATGAGTACTCACGGTCGCTTTTCTCCCTCTTTTCCCCCTTTCCCTTCTACCTGGTTGTCGCAACCAGATGCCGGAGCCCAGGAGCCGGACGCCACCGTCGACGATGACTCCTACTACACCGGAGGTGCCTACTACTACGTGCAGCCCGCTGACGACGACCAGGAGTAGTTAAGGAGGATCCCAGGCAGGAGGCCTGCGCCTCTTTCGATCTGTATCCCAGTTTGTGCTAGCCTTCTTAAGGCAAACTTTTTTAACTTATGTCTGTACTCAGATATTGTTGCTTCCGCTGACTCGTCTATGATCGAGCACTTATATTTGAGCCCTCGAGGCCCCCGGCTTGTATTATGATGCTTGTATGACTTATTTATGTTTTAGAGTTGTGTTGTGATGTCTTTCCGTGAGTCCCTGATCTTGATCGTACACGTTTGCGTGCATGATTAGTGTATGATTGAATCGGGGGCCTCACACCCTCGACCTCACCGCCGCCGCCCTCGACCTCACCGTCGCCCAACCCCGCCAAGGATCGCCGCTGCCCGAGCCCGAGCCCGCCCTCCCCGCCCTTACCTCCGTCGCCGAGAACCTCCACGCCACCGTCTCTCCCCTCTCTGTAAGCCCCCCACCCCTCCTCTCTCTCTCTCTGCATTTTGTTCCTGTCATGTTAATTAGCAGTAGTAGTAGATGTTAATTAGTAGTAGGGTTCATAGATAATGTTTTGTAGTAGTAGTAGTATTAGATGTTAATTAGTAGTAGTGGTGGTACTAGTTAATTAGGGCAGTAGGGTTTAGTTTAGAGTAAAATTTAGTTCAGTAGTTAACTAAATATAATCTATATTTGGTTTTTGAATTGAGTTTGAGAGAGCATGAGATTTGTGTAGATTTTCTTGAAGTGTCAAACACTAGGAGATGCAAAATTGAAGTGGTCATGATATATGCAAATTCCTCAATTGTGTTTGCTCATGTTTATCTACTGTTGTAGTTTCTCATGTACATATTCTTAAGTGGTCTTGTTATATGCAACATAGAAGTGGTTCGATTGTGCCCAAGTGGCCTTTTGTTGTTTCCAGGGAATGAAGCCGAGTGGCCTATGTTTTGCCGCAATGTTGATTCATTTCCGTTTCGGCAAATTTTAGGTGCTCGATTTGTCCACTTTTTAGCAAAGGTCATGCCGAAAATTTCCGTGAATTCCGGCATGACTTGTGCTACAAACTAGGACATATCGAGTGCCCGGGATTTGCCGCACCGGGAAGGAGTCAACGTTCCTGCAGAACATAGGCATTTTTATGTCATTATTCATTTTATTAAGGCTAGATTAATTGACTAGATTTAATCGTAGGAAACATGGCTAGCAACGATGAAGGACAGGGTTCTGGTGATTGCGACAACGTCCACCTGGCAGCAGACGAATTTTTGAGCCTTGCTGACGATCAACGGATGTTGTTGCTGGGCCCACCTGTCGCATCGGGGACTGAGACTGACATGCAGACCGGCGCTGAGACTGAGACCGGCGCCGAGACTAGCGGAGCCGGTATAGAACCGAAAGCAAAGAGGCCACGACGCCTAAACCAGCTCATGACTACTAGACTGGTGGTCACAGAGATGGACGATGGCATTTTTGAGCCAACAACGCCCGAGGAAGCGCGATCATGCTACGGCAATCAAATAGGCTGCGTCGCACGGACAACCGCCACCATCAATGATGAGAAACTAAAGAAGATAGATAATATGAGGCCCTCCCTCCTAAAGGAGCTACACCAGATATTCTTATTCCCAGGCCGGGATGAAAAGAAATATGAAAATCCAGATAAGGACCCGGCAATGAAGAAGATAAACAAACACGCCATGACCAAGTTTAGCGATGCGTTGGCCGCCTGGAAAACAAGGGTGAAACATCGGGTCGTCAACAAAAAGGAACCCTACTTCGAGATTGTAAAGGATAATCCTACAATCACGCAAGAGCAGTTTGAAATATTCAAGGCGGCTTGCAAGGCCGAAGCTGCCAAAAAAAAGTCAAAGTACATGAAGGGGCTTCAACAGAGGAACATGGGGCGCCACCACCTTGGAAGCCGTGGTTACGGCGGGAAGAGGTCCATATGGGCCAAGGAGGACGCGGAACGCGAAAGTCTGGGCATCCCAGACCCCTTGGCGGACTTCACCATCCCGCAGGAGCGTGACGTCCTCAGGGCACGGCACCATTGGGACTCAGTCAAGAAGGTTTTCAAGACGGACCCGATCACGACGGAGTTCATGAGACTGCTGGTAATTTTAGTTTCTGATCAATTCGACTGCACGTTTAGTCATATTTGTAAATGATCCTTGTTCCTTTTGTAGAGAGAGCAGCACAGGATTGCAGTTGAAAGCGACTCGCCGTCTGAGGTGTTGGCGAGGCCCAAGTGGGACACCCCATTCAACCGGCCATTGAACATATTGAAATGACTCCCTGTGGACACTCAGCCGTCGTATGGACGCGTGCACGGTGTCGGAGATGGCACCATGTGGAAGAAGTACTACCATGACACCACGGAGGAGAGAAAGGAAAGACAGAGGTTAACTGAAGAAAACATCGACAAGAAGGTTGAGATTGCGGTTGACAAGAAATCAGTTGAGATAGTCGCAACAGCGGTCGGTGCCGCAAAACAGGTGATTGCAGATATGTCTAGTGCCTTGGTTCTGGCCGTTTTGAATTGGAGCAGGCAAAATCCAGAAAAAATGCACCGGACTTTCCCCTTGCCGACTTCTTCGGGAGCAGCTCGACTAGTGTTGCACTAGCACCTGCACCTGCTCCTGTATGATGCGGAGCATCCTATGGTCATCCCCATGGACCTACCATCGCCTCATCAAGCGCCAAGAGGACCCATGACACGAGCACGAGCTAGAGCTCTCGAGACCGAGGTGACTTCCTTCCTTAGTGATATTACATATGATCCACTCGAGACATGGCTACTACCTCAAACAGAAATGCTATGCGTGCTCAGGTACCTAGAAGACCCTCATGGAGATACACATGAAGACGGAGAAGTCGCCAAGTCCATGAATGAAGAGAACCAACGGAAAGAGGCAAGAGCACCTCCCAGGCCCCGGACATCCGGCCAAGACCCCGGACATCCGGCCCCTAGAGCGCCGAACAGCTACAGGCCCCGGACATCCGGCCCGAGCCCGGACATCCGGCCCGAGCCCGGAAATCCGGCCAGAAGCCCGGACATCCGGCGCCACACACCTGAACCTGCAGAAGCTGCCTCCTCCAGCCCGGACATCCGGCCCCCTAGCCCGGACATCCGGCCCCTCGGGAAGGCCCGGACATCCGGCCCGCCGCCCGGACATCCGGCCCCCTGTCTGCGCACAATAAAGGGCAGAAGCCCGTGTACCCCTTCGCCCCCTAGACTATATATACTCCTTCTCCTCCATCTTTCTAGGGTTAGCAAAGGATTAGCACATATGTGAGATAGAGCTTTGCTCATCCATTACGGATCTACTCCACGTGAGAGACCGCGACCCCTATACGGAGAAGATCCCCTTGGATTCAAGACCCCCTCTTGGGTGGCCCCATCAAGACCTCCTCACGGAGAAGAACCGGTTACCTTTGTATCGTCCTTTGCTGATCGGGGATCTTGTATCTTCCTTTGTGTTCATGGATCTAGCGCATGTGTGATCTATTCTTGTTGGTGTGGGTGATTCTCTCGTGTTTCCCCTCGTGATTCCCCTCGTTTTCTCCTCGTGTTCTTCATGTTCATCGCGGGATCCGCTCCTTTCGTGAAAGATCGTCCATCTAGGGTTCCACCATACATCATCTTGGTATCACGAGCCACGTTGATCACGATTTCGGAGTCTCCCCATTGTGTTTTCTAGCCTGATTTTGTTGTTTTTGTCCCTAATTCGAAAATTGCACCACAAAAATAGCTCCAATTTTTTTTTTGTAATTTGTTGGTGTGATGAAGTTTTGTTGTATTTGATCTGCGGATTTCGTGTGTTGCAGGTAGATCTAGCTTTTCATCAACTTTTCCGCAATTTCCGTGCACAAAATCTTCCAAATTTTGCCCCGGATTTGACCTCCCCACGCGGTGTTCATCGAGTTCGTCCACGGATCCACGGCCCAGACATCCGGCCAGCCCGGACATCCGGCCCTCAGCCCGGACATCCGGCCCCTGACAGCATCATTTCCATCCACCATTTCCTTTCCGCCTACCTTTCGCCCAATTTTTGTTCCGGTGCCCACATAGACTTCCGCATACCACCACCACTTCCGCATAGCATAGCACCACCATAGCCTTTCCCACTACCAACTCCATCAATTTTGACCCATTTTGCTTTGAGAATTTGAGTTGTGGTTTCCATGTCCTATTGTGTTTCGGCTATCTAGGTACGGTTCGACATCAACATCACCACCGCTCATCTTCGCCAAGGACTACTATGAACAACTACTTCATTGTGGTATCAACCTCACCTTGGTATCATCTTGGTATCGTGATATCATCATACATTCTTGCTATTTGCATTGATAACCAACATAGCCTTACTTTTGAGTAGCTTACCCATTGAGACTAGTCTTTGAGTATTGCCGGCAACTTGACTTGTGCACATTAGTGATCATACCTCCCATAGCATACATACCATATCATCGTGTTGCATATCTTGGTATCATCTCTTGTGTCACAAAGTTGTCATCGCATACACAATTGCTATCTTGGTTCGTGAAGCATTGCATGAGAAAAGAGCTCAAACAACAAAGAGCCAAACAAGATTTTAAGCAAAGAGGAATGATAAGCAAAGAGCTTATAAGCAAGAACCATAGCATCATACAACATTAAGATTGTCATACTCGATCATCTTGGATCATATCATCGGTATACCATACATATAGCATACTTGGGATATGAGTCGTTGCATTTTTGCTTAGTAGGTTGTGCACAAGCTCGTATCCGCCTATTGTGCAATTGTGCTAGAGTCTCTCTAGTGTTGTGCAACAAGAGCATTTTCGTGGACTCCACATTTTGGCTCACCCCTTGGTTGCACGACCCCACTTATCTATTTGCGTGTGTGTTTCCGTGTACCTTATCTTGCTATTGGTCTACTTGTTGCATTTGAAAATTTGTGAATCTTTTCCAACATTATTGAAGCTCACTAACAATTGCATCAAATTTTGTGCCACCATCCTAACCGAGCTCCACCATAAGCTTTTACTTGTGTAGGTGTGAGAAACCGACAAGAATTGTTACCAATTGTGCTATTTCCTTGTTACACATTGAGTGATCATTGATCCGTCTTCAACATCGGTCAAGGTACATTTGGTATTGGTTCTTCTCTTTCTCCCACTCACATATCTTTATTTGGAATGATGGATAGGCCAAGTACTTCTACCAACCCACTCTTCATCGAGCAAGATGATGACATGACCTCCTACGTCACCATGAATCAACTATTTGGCTCACAACGAGCTTTGCATCAAGAACAACTAGCTTTGGGCGACCGCATCAACAACCTCGCCACCGACCTACGACAATCCGAGCAACATACAAGAGACTACTTCGACACATCCATGAGTTCCCTCAAAGAAGATATCTGAACCATGATGGTCAACCGCTCTTCTACCACTTCGTCCTACTCAAGACGGAGCCGCTCAAGTCGACACTCCGACGACCCTATCTCCGGTTCAAGTACACCGACATCGAACACTCTTCGTCGTGCCGCACGTCAAGATCGTCAAGCCAACCGCAATCCTCTACAAGACACCGACTCTCAAGAGCACCGACAATGTCAGACCCAAGTGGCATTCGCGCAAGCACAAGAACGTCAACGCTAACGACAAAAAGAACAAGAGGAGCAAGCGCGACAACACCAAGATGCAGAAGATGCCGAAGCACAACGTCAAGAACGACAACTACATGAAGCTCAAGCTCTTGAAGCGCAACGTGCCCTTCACGAATCAAGTCGAGCCGTAACCAATCGAGGATGACAAGCTCGTGAACATCAAGAAGCACTTCACGATGAAGTCCAAGAAAGGATTTTTCAAGCACGTATGCGTCGTCAAGTTCCTCAAGTTCATCGTCAAGCTCGACAAGATCCTCCACAAGCTCGACAAGCACCTCAAGTTCAACAAGTGCATGATGATAATGGAAATCCCCCAAGACAAGAACAACATGAGGAAGACAACCCTCCTCGCCAAGAGAAACATGAGTTTGTCAATCCCCAACGACATGGGCGTCATCATCCGCAACCCCAACACAATGAGGAGCAACGCTATGGCAAGCTAAAGTTCACCATGCCCAAGTTTTCCGGAAGCAATGATCCCGAAGAGTACCTTTCATGGGCATTGAAGGTTGACAAAATCTTCCGCTTGCACAACTATGAAGAAGAGAAGAAGATCATGATGGCATCCCTCGAGTTTCAAGATTACGTCCTCATTTGGTGGGAACAAATCCTTGATCGTCGAGATACAAATGGTGAACCACTCATCACAACTTGGCCGCAAATGAAGGATGTCATGAGAGCATGTTTCGTGCCAACCTGCTACAACCGCGACCTCTTCAGGAAACTCCAACTCCTCAAGCAAGGAACCAAGAGCATTGAAGAATACTACAAAGAGATGGAGATTGCCATGATAAGAGCCAATGTCAAGGAAGATGATGAACAAACTATGGCACATTTCTTGAATGGACTCAATCATCCTATCAAGAAGATCGCCGACTTCCAACCATACTCGAACCTCATCGAGCTAGTGCATCAAGCTACCAAAGCAGAACGTCAAGTGAAAGATGACTTCAAATACGCCAAGTTCTCGTGCAAGACATTCGGCTACAACAATCAAGCTTCAACGACTCCGAAACCTTCTACCTCAACAAAGCCTTCCACAAGCAATGGCGACAAGTCAGGTTACCAGAAAACTTCGACAACTTCAAGTCATCCTCCTACTACAAGCAACTTCAAGCCGAAAGCTTCATCATCATCTACTCCAACCGATGAGACCGTCAAGACAAGTTCCTTCAAATGCTTCACATGCGGAGGCCGAGGCCACAAGTCCTATGAATGTACCAACAAGCGTACCATGATCCTCAATGATGACGGAACCCATGACTCCATGAGTGAAGAGGAGATGGAAGCCCTTGAGCAAGTGGCCATGCACAAGCAAGTGAACGAGGATGAAGATCAAGTATTTTGTGATGAAGATTCAAGCCCCGCTCTTATTGTCTCCAAGGTCTTGACTCTTCAACATCAACATGAAGAAGACCAAAGATGCCATATCTTTCACACAAAGGCCGACATCAATGGAAGGTCCATCAAGTTAATCATCGATGGAGGGAGTTGTCATAACTTGGCAAGTGAAGAACTATGCTCCGAGCTCCAGTTGGTCAAGACGAAGCACCCACATCCTTACATGGTTCAATGGCTAAGCGACTCCGGCACTATCCAAGTCGAGCATACGGTCAATGTCTCCTTCAAGATCGGAGCTTATGAAGACACTTTGGAGTGTGATGTCGTTCCAATGTCCGTTTGCCACCTCCTCCTTGGACGGCCATGGCAATTCGACCGCGGGTAATCCACAATGGGCGTACAAATCACTATAGCTTCAAGATGAAAGGAAAGGAGCACTTCCTACGACCTATGTATCCAAGCCAAGTGATCGCCGACAAGAAAGCTTCCACCCATCATGGAGATACTTGTGAGAGAGTGAACCACCAAAAAGAAAGTGAGCGCCACAAGCCCAAACTGAGCGACTCTTCGCCAAGAGAGAAAAACTTAGTCCTCCTAGCCACAAAATGTGACATGAGAGAAGTGTGTGAGAACCCATCGAGTGTCATCCACTATGTCCTACTATGCAAAGATGAGGTGACCAAGACTAACCCTCCTAATCCGCTTCCTCTAGTGTTTTCCAATGTCAGGACCCCGATTCCAAGTCACACCGATCTAGCCTGTAACACCTCATATAACATTGCGGCCTCACGCACGGTACTCCCTCGGGTGTTGCCTTACCATGGCCCGGGACCGTTTGCGCCTTTTGGCTCACGTATATGATAATGTCGCTAGCATCCATATGACAGAGAACCCGGGCCGACATGGCTAGTCGTGAACCCAAAGCGGCACTAACGTATGGGGACAGGCATACATGAATCAACATCGAACGTGTCGGTCAGCAGCGTGTGAATCCGGGCTGTAGCACTGGGCTAACAGGACTCCGGGAACCCGGGCTGTAGCAGGCTAGGCAGGACTCCGGATGTCACCGCGTGACATTTCCCCGAAGGGACAGACACAGGAACGATATGACTCACATGCCGGCCAGTCAAGTGTCCAGAGCAGTAGTGCTGGGCTAGCAGGACTCCGGTGAACCGGGCTGTAGCGGACTACTATGGCTCAAGGAGGCACTAGACTACATTTCCCCATAAGAGAGGCTGCTAAAGGTAAACAACTAGATTGTCGGATCCCACACATACCAAGCATTTCAAACATACACACAATATGCTCGATATGTGCAAATACAACATGGCATCACAACAAAACTCTACAACTCAAGTACTTTATTTAAAGGGCTCCGGAGAGCCTTACATAACTTGTTCATACAGATAGGGGTCACATGACCCGACACTCAAGTCATACAATCATACAAGCACATGCGGAAGCAAACTGTCTGGGTACAGACACTAGAAAGAAAGAAGGCTTGGCGAAGCCTGTCTATCTACATAGGCCCTTCACAAGCCTAGATCACCACCTGGTGGCGCGTCACTCGTCGTCGTCGAGTTCTACGTAGAACCCGTCAGAAGGGGCGGGGTTGTCGTCTGAAACAGTAATTAAGCAACATGAGTACAAAGGTACTCAGCAAGTCTTACAACAGATCCTATTATACATGCTCATTCTCAAGAAGGTAGTGGGGTTATTGCAGCAAGCCAGCTTTGACTCTTGGCTAAGCTATCCTATGATACACCACTTGTGAAATAGTTTTCGCACACGAGTCCACTAATCACCATCTCAATACTCCACCGTGGATCCTCCCTCGTCATCCAACGAGAGGGCCATCCGCGGTACTCACACTTATCTTGAGGCTTTTAGTAGTATCCATTTACTTGTCTATGAACTGCATAAGCGACCAAGTAGTCCTTTACCACGGACGCGGCTATTCGAATAGTTTCATACCCTGCAGGGGCGTACTTCGTCACACACGCTCTCACCACTTATCGTCGCTACACGACGTGTACTCGGCAACCTTCAAGCGGAAGCCCAACGTGGGTGTCGGCCACAGCCTACCTAAACACTCGAGTCTCTAGTCCAGGTTTATCGCCTATTTAGGTTCCATCCGCAGGGAGTCCGGCCGAGGTTTCCACATACGGCCCCAAACGATGTGTGCAGGGTTCCCGGACACCAAACGGGCGACTCGGTACACCATGCCACGAGCCTACCGCATCACAGCCCACCCCTTGGTCAGCGCTGTCCACGGCCTCCAGCTTACTACAAACACCAGAAACTACGTGCAACTCCTGGACAGAGGACAAGGGTGAATAAGAAGCCGAGGGGGTCCATTGGTTTCGGGCCCAATGTGTGGTAGTAGCTGAATCTTAAATCACGCATACAGATCTCAGTTCTTAGGGACGGTCTCAATGAAACAACCCACCATGTACTCCTACATGGCCTCCCATCGATACCTTTACCAAATCGTATTCAACACTTTACTCTCTTTACCGACACACACACTTTCACTCTAGTTCATCACCCTGATGAGCCAGACCTGACACAACTCTAAGCATAGCAAGCATAGCATTGTAGGAACACAACAAGGCTCAATCAACTCCTACACATGCTAGTGGGTTTCATCTAGTTACTGTGGCAATGACAGGTCATGCAAAGGAAAGTGGGTTCAACTACCGCAACACACAGCAGTTTGAATCGCGTTGTCTTAATGCGGTAAACGAGAGCAGAAGCGAGAAGATGGGTTTGTATCGAAATGATCAATGGGTTGCTTGCCTGACGGAGTGGTGGTGGGATACTGCCCTTCAGTTGGATACTCGTGAATATCCTCGGAGGCAGGACCTACCACGATGAGCATACCGAAGCACAATCAACACCAAGCAAGTGCAACAATATGATGCATGCATGAGACATGGCAAGATGGATGTGTTGGGCTAATGCAACTAAGACCAGATGGGTTTGGACTAATTTGAATCAAAGATTCAAATTCCAAGTTCATAAATGGCCCATATTAATGCTTTATCTTGTTCTGTATAAAACAGTAGGTTAACTTGCTTAATCATGCATGAAACCAGTACAGATGGATAGAATGGATTTTTCTGATCATTTTTCATATATAAATCTTTTCATTCTGAGCTATAGATTATTTTCTATGATTTTTTGAAGTTTGTGATAATTTCTGGAATTTCCAATATAAGAATAATTCCAGTAAAAGCTTTACTGCGTCAGCCTGACGTCAGTGTGACGTCAGCAGGTCAACGGGGTCGTCCAGGTCAAACCTGACGTGTGGGTCCCCTGTGTCAGTGACACTGTTAGGTAACTAGTTAATTAGGATTAGTTTTAACTCTAACTCAGATTAGTTAGCAGGCGGGCCCCACTCGTCAGTGACCCTGGAGGGGTTGACCTGTGGTCAAACCACGTTGACTTGCCGGCGTTTAGCCGCCGGCGACGTCCAGACGCGGCGGTGGAGTGCGGGATCCCCCTCCGGCGACCAAAAGGACGGCGGAGAGTACCTACGTGTAGCTGGGGGCGAACCGCGTCGACTGGTGGTGGTAGGGGAGCTCGGGGTCGCCGGAATCGACGCCGGCGATGAGCCGGGCGGCTGCCGGGTACGGGCGTAGTCGAAACCGTAGCTAGAGAGCACGGCGAGGGGCAAGCGATGGCGCTACGGGTTCCTGGCGTTGCGGTGAGGCTAATGGCTATGGTGGTGTGGCCGTTGGATGGCCGGAGCCTCGTCGGCGACGAGCTCGTGCGGCGGCGCGTTCGGGTGAGCTTCATGCGGTGGCTACAGCGCTCGAGAGAGAGAGAGGAGAGGATGGGAAGGTGGCCATGCTCACGGCGGTTGCGACGGAGCAGACGGCGAGGTCGGAGACGAGCTGTAGCAGTGGCGACGGCGGAGGGGATCTCCGACGGTGAGCGGCGAAGGCGAGGTCGGTGACGGAGCTTCGGGGCAAACGAGCGCTCGGGGCTCGGCTTGCTCGAAGGAGTGGGCGACGGCGGTGCTGTAGGACACGTTAGTACGGTGCGAGGTCGACGGTGGCCGCGGTTACTCCGGTGAGGTGGCTGCGGCGGCGTCGGCCATGGTGGGGAGAAGGCGAGGGAGAGGCGATGGGGGGGAATGGCAATGTCCAGGGGCTCGGGGCGCGTCGAGAGAGGTCGGCCAGCTCATCCGCGGCGAGGGCGGCAAGCTGCTGGCGCCGTGGCGAGCTCACGCTCGCCGGCGTCAGCTCTCTGCCTGCTCTGGCGAGAGCAGGCAGCTGATTGGCGCGGGCCAGCACAGTGCTGGGCCGCCAGGTGGGCTGCCAGGTAAGTTTTCTGCCTTCTATTCTTTTCTCTTTTTTATTTATTTCTGTACTGTGTTTTGAAATAGTAAAAATACTATTTCATTTGGAAAAATCCTGGAAATATTCTGAGGCACCTTTGAGATTATTCCCAACAGCCTAAAAATACCTTCAAGATTATTTGGGCATTTGAAAATATTTATAGCATTTAAAATGCCCAAATGCAAATACTTATGGCTTGTGCAAAAATCCAAGATGGCCTCCAAAAATATGAAACCATTTTTGGCAGAGGTTTTAACCAAGACCAAAGGTGGTGAACATTTATGGAGGGCATTTCAGGTTCATTGGAATTTTTTTAGTAAACCCTAGTTGTTCCAGGGGGGGTGCTGGGGGTTTCTGGCATCCCCATTTCAGGTTTCTGTGAAATGTAGCCATGATGCAACACTCTAATGCATGAACTAACTAGGATGTGACAACTCACCCCCACTCAAAAGAATCTCGTCCCGAGATTTAGGATCCGTTGGGAAGAAGGTGGGGTACTCAATTCGAAGACGATCCTCCCTTTCCCAAGTAGCTTCTTTCTCGGAATGGTGTGACCATTGAACTTTGAGAAACTTGATGTTTCGGCGTCGAGTGGTACGCTCGGCTTGATCAAGGATTCGAACGGGATACTCCCGATATGTGAGATTATCTTGGAGATCAAGCGTTTCGTGGTCCACTCCACGGATAGGATCCGAGAAGCAACGCCTGAGTTGGGAAACGTGGAAGACATCATGAACCTTGGAAAGATGCGGAGGTAGTTCCAATTGGTAGGCAACTTCTCCTCGCTTGGCAAGAATGCGAAAGGGTCCAATGTAGCGAGGGGCCAATTTGCCTTTGATACCGAATCGGTGGGTTCCCTTTAAAGGGGTCACCCGGAGGTAAGCCTTCTCGTCAACCTCAAAAGTCATAGCCTTATGTTTGCGATCATAATGGCTCTTTTGGCGAGATTGGGCTGTTTTCAATTTCTCACGAATAATGCGAACCTGCTCTTCTGCTTCCTGAATCATATCCGGGCCGAAGAGTTGTCTTTCCCCGGTTTCTGACCAGTTAAGAGGCGTTCGACATTTTCGTCCATAGAGAACCTCGAAAGGGGCTTTGCCCAAACTAGCTTGGTAACTATTGTTATAAGCGAACTCGGCGAATGGAAGGCATTTCTCCCAATCCATGCCGAAGGAGATGACAGAAGCTCGGAGCATATCCTCCAGAATTTGATTAACTCGCTCTACCTGACCACTTGATTGAGGGTGAAAGGCGGTGCTAAAAGAGAAACGAGTTCCCATAGCATTTTGGAAACTTTCCCAAAATCGAGAGGTAAAGAGACTTCCACGGTCTGAGTTAATTTCCAATGGAACACCATGCAGAGACACTATTCGGGAGATGTACAAGTCTGCTAGCTGGCTAGCGGTTATACTCTCACGAACAGGTAGGAAGTGGGCTACTTTGGAAAGACGATTGACAACAACGAAGATAGCATTATTCTCTCTCTTGGTCCTGGGAAACCCGGTAATGAAATCCATACCGATTTTATCCCATTTCCATTCAGGAATAGCTAGAGGCTGAAGGGTGCCAGCAGGTCGCTGATGCTCTGCTTTAACACGTCGGCAGACGTCGCAATTAGCAATGTATTGAGCAATTTCTCTCTTCATCCTAGTCCACCAAAACCTCTGGCGTAGGTCTTGATACATTTTAGTACTACCGGGATGAATGGTGAGAGGAGATTCATGAGCTTCCTTAAGGATCAATCGCCTCAGGTTGCGTACCTTAGGAACCACTAGGTGGTCTCCAAAGAGCACAACACCTTGGTCATCAACGGAGAAACAATCCGCAACTCCTTTCTTGATGTTTCTCTTAATACGGGAGATTCCCGGATCTACCTTCTGAGCTTTAATGATCTGATCCGTAAGGGTAGGTTTCGCCACCAGGGTGGATAGAAATCCTTGAGGAACAATGTGAAGGTTAAGCTTACAGAATTCCTCGTGGAGAAGTGGTTGACTTTGTTGTAACATCAAGTTGTTACAATAGGATTTACGGCTTAGCGCATCAGCCATGACATTGGCTTTGCCCGGGGTGTAAGTAATTCCTAAGTCGTAGTCTGAGATCAACTCAACCCAACGTCTTTGCCTGAGATTCAAATCCGGTTGGGTGAAAATGTATTTCAGACTCTGGTGGTCGGTGAAAATCTCGCAACGGTTACCGAGAAGGTAATGTCGCCATGTTTTGAGTGCATGGACTACGGCTGCAAGCTCTAGATCATGTGTGGGATAATTATCCTCATGTGGACGCAACTGCCGGGAAGCGTAAGCAATCACATGACGGTCTTGCATGAGTATGCAACCTAGTCCTTGTCGCGAGGCATCGCAATAGATAACAAAGTCCTTAGAAAAATCTGGTGGTACGAGTACGGGAGCAGATGTCAGGCGTCTTTTCAGTTCCTGAAAGCTGAACTCGCACTGTGGGGTCCACTCGAACCTTTTATCTTTCTTGAGGAGTTCGGTTAGAGGTTTAGCAACCTTGGAGAAATTCTCGACGAAGCGGCGGCAGTAGCTCGCTAAGCCAAGGAAACTCCGGACTTGCTTAACCGTTTCAGGGGGAGTCCAGTCAAGGATGGCTTGAACTCGTTCGGGATTGACAGCAATACCCTTACCAGAGATCACGTGGCCTAGATAGGTCACTTCTGGCAACCAGAATTCACACTTGGAGAATTTGGCATAAAGGCGATGCTCTCGAAGTTTCGTTAGCACTAGCCTTAGATGCTCGGCATGTTCTGCCTCGTTCTTGGAGTAGATGAGTATATCATCGAGGTATACTACGACGAATTTATCCAAATACTCCATGAAGATTGAGTTCATTAACCGAGAGAAGGTGGCTGGAGCATTGGTTAACCCGAAGGACATGACTGTATACTCGTATTGGCCATAACGAGTAACAAAGGCCGTTTTAGGAATGTCCCCGTTCTTGATTTTGATTTGATGGTAGCCCAACCTCAAATCCATTTTAGAGAAGACTGAGGATCCAGCGAGCTGATCATACAGGTCGTTGATCCTGGGAAGCGGATACTTGTTCTTGATTGTGACTAGGTTGACGGGTCGGTAATCTACAACCATCCGATCCGTACCATCCTTCTTCTTGACGAAGAGGACGGGGCAAGCCCACGGAGAAGAACTAGGACAGATGAAACCCTTTTTCAAGGACTCATCGAGTTGTTTCTTAAGCTCGGCTAGCTCTAGGGGTGCCATCTTATAGGGTCTTCTGGAGATTGGGACGGTTCCTGGAACAAGGTCTATCACAAACTCAACATCCCTGTCAGGTGGAATACCTGGCAGTTCTTCAGGGAAGACATCCGGAAAGTCACGGACTACTGGCACATCTTCGAGGTCTGGGAGAGGGTTGGCATTTAGTGAGTAGAGCTGACGCTTAGACACTCGGGTCAAAACATTAACTGTCTTGCCCGACGGATGGGTGAGTTGAACAGTCCTAGTAGAGCAATCAATCTTGGCATAATGGGCTGACATCCAGTCCATACCCAAGATGATGTTTATGTCCGAGGACTTGAGAGCTATTAGTGATGCAAGGAAGACCAGTCTGTCAACAAGAATTTCATTTCCATGGCTTATCTTAGAGGTTTGCCACTTAGAACCAGGGGTTTGGATTACCATGGAGGTAGGCATGTCACAGAATGTGGTGTTGTGTAATCGAGCATAGCTCTCAGAGATAAATGAATGAGATGCTCCAGTATCGAAAAGAACAGTTGCCGGATGGCAATTAACAAGGAGCGTACCAAGGACGACGTTGGGATCCTCATGAGTTTCTTCAGCTGAAACATAGTTGACATGGCCACGTGCAGTGGTGGCTGGCTTGGCGTAGTAAGTCTTTCCTGCTGGCTTACCACGGCCAACGGACTGTCCAGGTTGATTTAGGTTGTTTCGGGGGCACTCGCGCAAATAGTGACCCGTTTCTCCACACTTGAAGCATGTCACAATATTGGGGCGTGGAGCAGCATTAGCAGCGGGGCCACCATAAACCTTGGGCGGTGCATGCTGCTGGTTGGGATGAGGCGCCTCGAAGGATGGCCTCGGAGTGAACCTGGGTGGCAGAGCAGTATTTGGAATCCAGACCCGGCGCTTCTGGGATCCGGAGCCAGATGAGGAACCAAAGTCACGAGAGTGCTTGCGTGCAGCGTCATAGTCAGTTTGTCCTGTCTCGGCACTGATGGCCTTATTGACCAACTTCTAGAAAGAGGTGCACTCATGCAGACGGAGATCACGGCGAAGCTCGGGGCTAAGTCCCTTGCGGAACCTTGCCTGCTTCTTGGCGTCGGTGGATACCTCTTCAGGAGCATAGCGTGCTAGATTTCCAAACTCACGGCTGTAAGCATCCACGGTCAGTCTGCCTTGGGTGAAGTTGCAGAATTCTTCCCGCTTACGATCTATGAGACCCTTCGGAATGTGATGCTCACGGAAAGCCTCACTGAATTCAGCCCAAGTAGTGATTTGGCCAGCTGGGCGCATAGCCTCAAAGTTCTCCCACCAAAGGCTAGCAGGGCCTTCGAGGTGATAGGCAGCATAGGTAACCTTATCAGCTTCGGCTACATTGGCAGAACGTAGCTTATGGGTGATGCTGCGAAGCCAATCATCCGCATCAAGGGGCTCGACGGAGTGGTTGAACTTCGGTGGGTACAGCTTGATAAAGTCATTGATGGACACCAGGTCGTTCCTCTGGTGACGTGCAGTATTCTGCTCAATTCGCTCTAGCAAGCGGTTAGTCTCACGCTTGTTTCTTTCTGCCTCCAGCATAACTTCGGCCAGTGAAGGCGGTTGAGGCAAATCCTCCGCCCTGGCTGCATTGGCTTCACCCTGCGCCTGGACAGCAGGGTTGTTGCGGGTGTTAACCATCCTAGGAGAAACAAAGCAACGGTTTAGACGAGGATGGCTAAATCTTGATAGGGAAAAAACGGAATGTAATGGATAACACGGAATGCAGAGATGACCATCAGTATGACATGGTAACATAGCAACATACATATACCAACGGTCATACACGCCATACATAGCTTAGTACAAGCCCAGGCCAAGGTACAACTACGATGAAAGACGATACATCTCATCAGAGGCATTCCAAGCTCCTATACATTATTTTTCTACACCTCCGGAACGTGATACACACCAAGTCGTATCCCACAAGACACGCAGGACTGTGGAGATTACAACTGTTACATTACTAGTGGAACTACTACCAACTCAGACGTCCCCGTAGTAATCCTCATAGAAGTCACCACCATGTCCTGGAAGCTGAACATGATCATCTGGAAACAGTCGGTCCTGTGGAGCTTGCGGTCCATAGGGACTCGGGTGTGGCCTTGGTCCAACAAACGGTGGCAGACGAGGTCCACGAGGAGGGGTGATGCCTCCTACATCACGCCATTCCATACATTCTGGCAGGCCAGATCGCACGGGGTATATGTCCCTCATGTCCATGAACCCAGCTTGCACGGCAGGTGCAAACCGTGTCAGTGTGGCCCAGTGATCAGCACGAGCATTAAAGAGCTCCATCCGCAAGGCACGATTCTCACGGTCCTTGTCCTCAAGCATCTCGGTGGTGGTACGGAGTAGTGAGCCCTCATGGGTAGAATCACAGTAAGTGGCCTGATAGTACCCCTGTGCCCCAGGGAGTGCTGCTGGCATATAGCAGAAGTCGGTGTTCTGAAGCAAGGCAGTTCTGGCTCGCATGATAGTCATCATTGAGTAAGCTGCGTCCTGCACAGACATCTCGATAGTAACCCCAAGTCCATAAGAGCAATGGAGGGGTTCAGTGGCTCCAGGATAAGATGGGTAGATCCTGACTGTGCAAAGATACTGACTTTGATTAAAGTCTCGGAACTGCTCCTCGACGGTATACTCGGGATACCAACGATAGCCTGTCTCAACCATCACTCGGACCAACATGGCCGTGTGACCAGGTACGCCGATGCACCGGGTCAGACGAACCACTTGGTTCTGGGAACGGGTGGCCATTTGAAAGCACGAAATAATGCAAGGCATTAGTATTTCTAGGAGAATTTGGACAGCATAACGGCTGTAAATGCTCGAAAAGGATTTGAGACATTCGCAACAGTTTGCAATACCACTCAACAACATCATGTCAAGGTTCTGGTTCAACCGACAACATACTAGGGTAGTAGAAACTGATCCGAAGCATGGAACCAACAATCCTATAAGTTACTACGGATTAGTAACACGTGAACCTGATAGAGAGGAGAGAGCCTAGTCCTTAACCCACGTAGAATGAGAGGAGTATGGCTCAGATCAGAGGGCATGAGGTAAAGGAGTAAAAGCACCTTACGTTCCCTCCCACAATCAATTCCCCTACATATAACTAAAGCATTTCTAGACTCGACATCGACCAGTTTGGCTTATCGCACCTACAGGCAGTCCGGCTCTGATGCCAACGCTGTCAGGACCCCGATTCCAAGTCACACCGATCTAGCCTGTAACACCTCATATCACATTGCGGCCTCACGCACGGTACTCCCACGGGTGTTGCCTTACCATGGCCCGGGACCGTTTGCGCCTTTTGGCTCACGTATATGACAATGTCGCTAGCATCCATATGACAGAGAACCCGGGCCGACATGGCTAGTCGTGAACCCAAAGCGGCACTAACGTATGGGGACAGGCATACATGAATCAACATCGAACGTGTCGGTCAGCAGCGTGTGAGTCCGGGCTGTAGCACTGGGCTAACAGGACTCCGGGAACCCGGGCTGTAGCAGGCTAGGCAGGACTCCGGATGTCACCGCGTGACATTTCCCCGAAGGGACAGACACAGGAACGATATGATTCACATGCCGGCCAGTCAGGTGTCCAGAGCAGTAGTGCTGGGCTAGCAGGACTCCGGTGAACCGGGCTGTAGCGGACTACTATGGCTCAAGGAGGCACCAGACTACATTTCCCCATAAGAGAGGCTGCTAAAGATAAACAACTAGATTGTCGGATCCCACACATACCAAGCATTTCAAACATACACACAATATGCTCGATATGTGCAAATACAACATGGCATCACAACAAAACTCTACAACTCAAGTATTTTATTTAAAGGGCTCCGGAGAGCCTTACATAACTTGTTCATACAGATAGGGGTCACATGACCCGACACTCAAGTCATACAATCATACAAGCACATGCGGAAGCAAACTATCTGGGTACAGACACTAGAAAGAAAGAAGGCTTGACGAAGCCTGTCTATCTACATAGGCCCTTCACAAGCCTAGATCACCACCTGGGTGGCGCGTCACTCGTCGTCGTCGAGTTCTACGTAGAACCCGTCAGAAGGGGCGGTGTTGTCGTCTGAAAACAGTAATTAAAGCAACATGAGTACAAAGGTACTCAGCAAGTCTTACAACAGATCCTACTATACATGTTCATTCTCAAGAAGGTAGTGGGGTTATTGCAGCAAGCCAGCTTTGACTCTTGGCTAAGCTATCCTATGATACACCACTTGTGAAATAGTTTTCGCACACGAGTCCACTAATCACCATCTCAATACTCCACCGTGGATCCTCCCTCGTCATCCAACGAGAGGGCCATCCGCGGTACTCACACTTATCTTGAGGCTTTTAGTAGTATCCATTTACTTGTCTATGAACTGCATAAGCGACCAAGTAGTCCTTTACCACGGACGCGGCTATTCGAATAGTTTCATACCCTGCAGGGGCGTACTTCGTCACACACGCTCTCACCACTTATCGTCGCTACACGACGTGTACTCGGCAACCTTCAAGCGGAAGCCCAACGTGGGTGTCGGCCACAGCCTACCTAAACACTCGAGTCTCTAGTCCAGGTTTATCGCCTATTTAGGTTCCATCCGCAGGGAGTCCGGCCGAGGTTTCCACATACGGCCCCAAACGATGTGTGCAGGGTTCCCGGACACCAAACGGGCGACTCGGTACACCATGCCACGAGCCTACCGCATCACAGCCCACCCCTTGGTCAGCGCTGTCCACGGCCTCCAGCTTACTACAAACACCAGAAACTACGTGCAACTCCTGGACAGAGGACAAGGGTGAATAAGAAGCCGAGGGGGTCCATTGGTTTCGGGCCCAATGTGTGGTAGTAGCTGAATCTTAAATCACGCATACAGATCTCAGTTCTTAGGGACGGTCTCAATGAAACAACCCACCATGTACTCCTACATGGCCTCCCATCGATACCTTTACCAAATCGTATTCAACACTTTACTCTCTTTACCGACACACACACTTTCACTCTAGTTCATCACCCTGATGAGCCAGACCTGACACAACTCTAAGCATAGCAAGCATAGCATTGTAGGAACACAACAAGGCTCAATCAACTCCTACACATGCTAGTGGGTTTCATCTAGTTACTGTGGCAATGACAGGTCATGCAAAGGAAAGTGGGTTCAACTACCGCAACACACAGTAGTTTGAATCGCGTTGTCTTAATGCAGTAAACAAGAGCAGAAGCGAGAAGATGGGTTTGTATCGAAATGATCAATGGGTTGCTTGCCTGACGGAGTGGTGGTGGGATACTGCCCTTCAGTTGGATACTCGTGAATATCCTCGGAGGCAGGACCTACCACGATGAGCATACCGAAGCACAATCAACACCAAGCAAGTGCAACAATATGATGCATGCATGAGACATGGCAAGATGGATGTGTTGGGCTAATGCAACTAAGACCAGATGGGTTTGGACTAATTTGAATCAAAGATTCAAATTCCAAGTTCATAAATGGCCCATATTAATGCTTTATCTTGTTCTGTATAAAACAGTAGGTTAACTTTCTTAATCATGCATGAAACCAGTACAGATGGATAGAATGGATTTTTCTGATCATTTTTCATATATAAATCTTTTCATTCTGAGCTATAGATTATTTTCTATGATTTTTTGAAGTTTGTGATAATTTCTGGAATTTCCAATATAAGAATAATTCCAGTAAAAGCTTTACTGCGTCAGCCTGACGTCAGTGTGACGTCAGCAGGTCAACGGGGTCGTCCAGGTCAAACCTGACGTGTGGGTCCCCTGTGTCAGTGACACTGTTAGGTAACTAGTTAATTAGGATTAGTTTTAACTCTAACTCAGATTAGTTAGCAGGCGGGCCCCACTCGTCAGTGACCCTGAGGGGTTGACCTATGGTCAAACCACGTTGACTCGCCGGCGTTTAGCCGCCGGCGACGTCCAGACGCGGCGGTGGAGTGCGGGATCCCCCTCCGGCGACCAAAAGGACGGCGGAGAGTACCTACGTGTAGCTGGGGGCGAACCGCGTCGACTGCTGGTGGTAGGGGAGCTCGGGGTCGCCGGAATCGACGCCGGCGACGAGCCGGGCGGCTGCCGGGTACGGGCGTAGTCGAAACCGTAGCTAGAGAGCATGGCGAGGGGCAAGCGATGGCGCTACGGGTTCCTGGCGTTGCGGTGAGGCTAATGGCTACGCTGGTGTGGCCGTTGGATGGCCGGAGCCTCGTCGGCGACGAGCTCGTGCGGCGGCACGTTCGGGTGAGCTTCGTGCGGTGGCTACAGCGCTCGAGAGAGAGAGAGAGGAGAGGATGGGAAGGTGGCCATGCTCACGGCGGTTGCGACGGAGCAGACGGCGAGGTCGGAGACGAGCTGTAGCAGTGGCGACGGCGGAGGGGATCTCCGACGGTGAGCGGCGAAGGCGAGGTCGGTGACGGAGCTTCGGGGCAAACGAGCGCTCGGGGCTCGGCTTGCTCGAAGGAGTGGGCGACGGCGGTGCTCTAGGACACGTTAGTACGGTGCGAGGTCGACGGTGGCCGCGGTTACTCCGGTGAGGTGGCTGCGGCGGCGTCGGCCATGGTGGGGAGAAGGCGAGGGAGAGGCGATGGGGGGGGAATGCCAATGTCCAGGGGCTCGGGGCGCGTCGAGAGAGGTCGGCCAGCTCATCCGCGGCGAGGGCGGCAAGCTGCTAGCGCCGTGGCGAGCTCACGCTCGCCGGCGTCAGCTCTCTGCCTACTCTGGCGAGAGCAGGCAGCTGACTGGCGCGGGCCAGCACAGTGCTGGGCCGCCAGGTGGGCTGCCAGGTAAGTTTTCTGCCTTCTGTTCTTTTCTCTTTTTTATTTATTTCTGTACTGTGTTTTGAAATAGTAAAAATACTATTTCATTTGGAAAAATCCTGGAAATATTCTGAGGCACCTTTGAGATTATTCCCAACAGCCTAAAAATACCTTCAAGATTATTTGGGCATTTGAAAATATTTATAGCATTTAAAATGCCCAAATGCAAATACTTATGGCTTGTGCAAAAATCCAAGATGGCCTCCAAAAATATGAAACCATTTTGGCAGAGGTTTTAACCAAGACCAAAGGTGGTGAACATTTATGGAGGGCATTTCAGGTTCATTGGAAGTTTTTTAGTAAACCCTAGTTGTTCCAGGGGGGTGCTGGGGGTTTCTGGCATCCCCATTTCAGGTTTCTGTGAAATGTAGCCATGATGCAACACTCTAATGCATGAACTAACTAGGATGTGACATCCAACTTGTCGCAGGAATTCGAGGATGTCTTTCCCGATGAGCTACCTCCCGGTCTTCCTCCTCTACGTGGCATTGAGCACCGAATCGACCTCATACCCGGAGCACCTCTACCTAACAAGGCTCCATACCGTGTCAACCCCGAAGAAACTAAGGAGATCCAATGGCAAGTACAACAACTCATCGACAACGGCCATGTACGTGAAAGCTTAAGCCCTTGTGTCGTTCCAGTTATACTTGTGCCTAAGCAGGATGGTTCATTTTGCATGTGCTCCGATTGTAGAACCATAAATTATATCACCGTTCGATAGAGGCATCCCATACCTCGTCTTGACGATATGCTAGATGAACTTACCGGTGCCACTATTTTCTCTAAAATTGATCTCAAAAGTGGTTACTATCAAATCTGCATACAAGAAGGTGATGAATGGAAAACCGCATTTAAGACCAAGTTTGGCTTATATGAATGGCTTGTTATGCCAATGGGTTTATCGGAAGCTCCCGGTAGCTTCATGCGCCTCATGCACTTTGTTTTTCGTCCCTATATTGGTGTATTGTTGTGGTCTACTTTGATGATATCCTTGTGTTTAGAAAATCTCTCAAAGATCATGTCACCCACCTTAGAACGGTATTACAAGCCCTTAGGAAAGAGCGTCTTTATGCTAATATGAAGAAGTGCACTTTTGGTGTTGATAAGCTTGTTTTCTTGGGTTTCGTTGTGTCTTCTAAGGGTGTTCATGTTGATGAATCTAAGATCAATGCTATTAAAACTTGGCCCCAACCAACCAATTTGCAACAAGTGCGTAGTTTTCTTGGTTTAGCCGGTTTCTACCGTAGATTTGTGAAGGATTTTAGCACTATTGCATCTCCTTTACATGCTTTGAGCAAGAAGAATGCATCCTTTGTTTGGGGACCATCGCAAGATAGCGCATTCAATGAGCTTAAGAATTTGCTTACGCATGCTCCCGTGCTTGCATTACCCAACTTTGACAAACCTTTCGAAATTCATTGCGATGCTAGTGGTAATGGTATAGGAGGTGTGTTAATGCAAGAGAAGCGCCCAATTGCTTATTTTAGTGAGAAACTTTCTGACGCGCAACTCAATTATCCCATCTATGACAAAGAGCTATATGCTTTAGTGCGAGTTTTGCATGAATGGGAACATTACCTTCGCCCTCATGAATTTTTCATCCATACCGACCATGAAACGCTTAAGTATCTTAAGGGTCAAACTAAGTTGAACAAGCGTCATGCTAAGTGGAGTGAGTTTATTGAGTCATTTCCTTATGTCATCAAGTATATCAAAGGAAAGGAAAATGTTGTGGCGGATGCACTTTCCTGTATATGCATGCTTGTTACTCAACTTGAATTGAATGTCATTGGATTTGAGCACATAAAAGACTTGTATGCACATGATCCTACTTTTGCTATTCCTTATGCCAAGTGTTGGACGCATACATCTTGGGAACGCTATTACATCAAAGATGGTTATCTTATGAGATCTAACAAACTATGCATCCCGGAGTCTTCTCTTCGTTTGTTGCTTTTGCAAGAATCTCATGGCGGAGGACTAATGGGACATTTTGGGTGCGACAAGACATTTGCCACACTCTCCAAGAACTATTTTTGGCCCAAGATGTTTCGCGACGTCAACCGCTTCACCAATCGATGCTCTACATGCCGCAAAGCTAAGTCTAAAGCTCAATCTCATGGCATTTACATGCCACTTCCAATTCCATACCAACCATGGGAAGATATTAGCATGGATTTTGTACTTGGTTTGCCTAGAACTAGAAATGGAAAGGATTCCATCTTTGTTGTTGTGGACCGGTTCTCCAAAATGGCTCATTTCATTCCTTGCAGCAAGATAGATGATGCTTCACATGTTGCAAATTTGTTTTGTAGGGGAATCTTGCGCCTTCATGGAGTGCCAAAGACGATTGTCTCGGACTACGACGTCAAGTTCTTGAGTTACTTTTGGAAGACCTTGTGCGCCAAGCTCGGAATCAAGCTTTTGTTCTCTTCGGCATACCATCCACAAACCGACGGCCAAACGGAGGTGACGAACCACACGCTCTCCACTCTACTACGCGTGTTGATAAAGAAGAACATCAAGGAGTGGGAGGAGTGCCTACCTATCACCGAGTACGCCTACAACCGGGCAAGACATTCGACTACCGGCAAGTCCCCCTTCGAGGTCGTCTACGGCTTCAACCCGTTGTCCCCATTGGACATTCTACCTCTACCGCTACAAGAGCGCACAAACATGGATGCGAGTGCCCGAGTCAACTACCTCAAGAAGATGCATGAAAATACAAGGCACACCATCGAGCGCCAAGTACAACGACTCGCGACCAAGCTCACCGTCAACAAGCAACCCATGATATTCAATGTTGGAGATCTTGTGTGGCTACACCTTCGCAAGGACCGCTTCCCCAACGAACGCAAGTCCAAACTTCTACCACGAGCCGATGGACCCTTCAAGGTGCTTGCATGCTACAACAATAACACATACAAGATCGACATCCCACGTGACAAGTACTCCGTGAGCGACATCTTCAACATCAAAGATCTCTCCCCGTACCATGGTGATGAGGATTTCGATCCGAGGTCGGATCTTTCCCAAGGGAGGGGAGATGATGCGGAGCATCTTATGGTCATCCCCATGGACCTACCATCGCCTCATCAAGCGCCAAGAGGACCCGAGACAAGAGCACGAGCTAGAGCTCTCGAGACCGAGGTGACTTCCTTCCTTAGTGATATTACATATGATCCACTCGAGACATGGCTACTACCTCAAACGGAAATGCTATGCGTGCTCAGGTACCTAGAAGACCCTCGCAGAGATACACATGAAGACGGACAAGTCGCCAAGTCCATGAATGAAGAGAACCAACAGATAGAGGCAAGAGCACCTCCCAGGCCCCGAACATCCGGCCAAGACCCTGGACATCCGGCCCCTGGAGCGTCCACCACAGCAGCAGCCCAGCCGCCCAACAGGTACAGGCCCCGGACATCCGGCCCCAGCCCGGACATCCGGCCCGAGCCCGGAAATCCGGCCAGAAGCCCGGACATCCGGCGCCACGCACCCGAACCTGCAGAAGCTGCCTCCTCCAGCCCGGACATCTGCCCCCTAGCCCGGACATCCGGCCCGCCGCCCGGACATCCGGCCCCCCTGTCTGCGCACAGTAAAGGGCCGAAGCCCATGTACCCCTTCGCCCCCTAGACTATATATACTCCTTCTCCTCCATCTTTCTAGGGTTAGCAAAGGATTAGCTCATATGTGAGATAGAGGTTTGCTTATCCATTACGGATCTACTCCACATGAGAGACCGTGACCCCTCTATGGAGAAGATCCCCTTGGATTCAAGACCCCCTCTTGGGTGGCCCCATCAAGACCTCCTCACGGAGAAGAACCGGTTACCTTTGTATCGTCCTTTGTTGATCGGGGATCTTGTATCTTCCTTTGTGTTCATGGATCTAGCGCATGTGTGATCTATTCTTGTTGGTGTGAGTGATTCTCTCGTGTTTCCCCTCGTGATTCCCCTCGTTTTCTCCTTGTGTTCTTCGTGTTCATCATGGGATCCGCTCCTTTCGTGAAAGATTGGCCATCTAGGGTTCCACCCTACATCACTGCACCTGCTCCCGCACTGGCTCCTGCACCGGCTCCCGCACCTGCTCATAGCAGCCCATCCTCCGTCTCGGACGTGCTCGGCGGTGCTTCGTCTTTGGCTGAGCTCGAAGCCCTCACGGTATCTGTGTAATCTCCTATTTCTGTTGCCTTTCGGATGTCTCACATCGTAGACATGTCTTTGCAGGCCGACGTAACCCCGTGCACCATATTGTACACCATCAGCGACCAAAAGGTGGACGTGGGGAAGGCGACGATAATGAATCCGAAGGAACCATTGTTCCACAGCCGACCGATCCCCCCTGACATCTTCAAGGTTTCCATGGTCAGTGTCAAACCGGGCCATGAGAATTTGGCTCCTCCGGTACTAGGGGGGATGACGACGAGACCCCGCGGCGGCTTGGTGGTTGCAATGGATGGGTCCTGTTGTGGCCAAAGAGTCTGCTTTGTCTGGAGGTGGCCGGGAGCACACCCACGAGCACGCAGCCTCAGCAAGGTATGAACATCAACACCCCACCTACCCAATTAGCGTCGGCTGTCGTGCTGGGTGATAGCGGACGGGGTGAGGAAGAGGCTCCATTAGTCGCTAATCACGTCGCCATAGATGAGGATGAGGATGACGATAACACTGAACAGTATCTCAATACTGGCGCCTATGATGAGTACTTAGGGTTTGAGCATCATGAGTCGGTGCATGAATTGCCGCCTCCAGAGGCTGAACGTATTATAGACGAACTTCCAGTAGGAAAGAAGCATAGGAAGAGACGGAGGAAAGGCAACAAAGCTGCTTCTATGATCCAGCCGCCTCACCAGCCTCGGGTTCAAGACCGTATACCTATCCCCGGTGCGGCAAAATGGCATGTCGCCGGTGAACCAATCCTACCTAAGGCGGCATTAGAGGACACACACGACAATATAAGGAGATTTCATGACGATGTGCTGCGGAGAGAGAACAACCTCATCACCTCGGAAAATCCAGGATACCCACTCTATGTGGTTAACGTGCCGCGGCAAAGGTCGTACGTCCACTCATGCCCCGCAGACAAGTTCTTCCTGCGATTCGATTACATGTTCGACATGTTTCACTTGAAGAAGCTGGATTTTACATTTGTCCACATTTATGCCTTGTACATGAACTACATCATCGGGATTGAGCAGATACCTTATACGTGTGTCGCTGACCTGTACTACATGCACGAGGGCTTCTTGGCAGTCTGCGCAGAGCACCGTGAATACGCGGGGGACTACATCGTCGATTTCATGGTTGCTAATAAGGACAAGGAGGCGATTCTCGTGCCTTATCATCCCCTGTAAGTCATCCACGTAGATATCCTTCCTTCGATTTCAATCATTCATTTGCACGATGGAGGCTAATTAATTTGAGGTGTACTTATTTTGTGCAGCGGCGGGCGCGCCGTCCTCATCATCCTTTACCCCCAATACTCCCATGCTCTTTACTTGGACTCGTCGAAGAACATGAACAAAAAGGATTACACCCACATCAAGTCTGTTCTCGACAGTGCTATGTTTTACTACGGGTACGGGATGGAGAGGTCAAGGACAAGAAGAAAAGGGACGGCAGGCCCGCCTTCAGCCATAAGACCGCCTTCAGCTACATCCAGAAACCGAGTGATTCTCTTAGTGATGGATTCTATGTCCTACACCACATTCTGGGGTACAGACGGGATCCTCAGGACCTTCGCATGTCACCTAAATCCGGCGATGCCCATATCCTGCAATGGGCAAAGAACGTAGGAGATACCCCGGATCATCGACTTCGAGCTGAGTTCTATCACATCCAGCATGAACTTGCCCAAGTCATCGTGAAGGAGGTCCTCGACATAACAGGTCTGTTCTACGAGGAAGGGCAAATGTCACGGGAAGAAGTCCGAACACGCATTGCCGCTCAGCGTCTCGACCTGAACCCTTTCACTAAGCTCGGGGACTATCTCCCTAATTTGGATGGATGGAACGACATATTGGAGTGATTGTCGATATATGACAATGTGTCCGTTTAGTCCATACTTTCTGAATGACGAAACTTTGAGTTATGCATGACGAAACTTTATTTGTGATGTAATTAAACCGTCCTCCTCAACTAGCGAAGATCACTCTGGTTAGGGCATTTTGGGTATGATGAACTTTGTTATTTATGCTTATAATATGTTGCTTCTATTTTTGCCAAGTCTGTCTCTTTCTGTTGCCCAACTATGTATGTTGCATATCATCAACTCATGTGAAGATGCAGGTGCATAGAACATCGATGACGAAGAAGTGCAACACCAGGAGTATACGACGAGTGGCCGAGTGTCAGGCCTCAGGTGTACCGGTTTTCGGTTTCCGAGCGACAGCCAGTAGTTAGTTTAGGTTCATGCTAATGCGAGAGAGGGATACGAACTCATGTACTGCATAGTTCCGCTCTCACTCATAGTGATAGCTCTTCTTGCGTATATCATTGTTTAGATGGATGACGATGCAGTTGCAAGTAATCAAGAATTGTATCGCTATTTTCCAGATGATGACGAGAGACCACTTTTCTATTGGATGATGATTATGATGATGACATGATTTGATGCTATGGTTACATTTGTATGTGTATGACATGCTAAAGATTCTTGTATAAAGCATGTTCAAATACAAAACAAATGTGCAGAAAAAAGCAAAAACAAATAAAATTAGCAGTAGCGAGTGGAGAAAAGTTAGCAGCAGCGTGCCACTAGCAGTAGCGTGGTCTAATAAAGAGCGCTAGAGGTATTAGCAGTAGCGCGCTTCCATACTGCTCACTGCTGCTATGATTGTATATGTAGCGACCAGACCTCAAACAGTCTGATCTCTGTGCATAAGTGTCATCCCTGGATCGGTAATGCTGACACACACAGTACTTGAAGGATTTATAACAGAGTAGCAATCACACACTTACTACATCGAATGTCTCAAAAGAGAACTTATTACAATAAATATGGCTTAAGGCCATCTAATACGATAACAGCGAAAGGCTTGGAAGATAAAGTGAGTCCATCAACTCCAACGGCATCACTGAGTGAAAGACCACGACCTAAGGCTCCTTACTCGTCGTCTGAAAAGTCTGCAACATGATACGTTGCAGCCCGAAAACGGGTCAGCACATGGAATATGCTGGCAATGTAACACAAGAGAGTAATGAACAGAATAATTCTATCACTACATGCATATATGGCTGGTGGAGGCTGTATGGTTAATATGTTTTGCGAAAAGCCAATTTTTCCCTACTGCAAAGGAATCTATTTTATTTAACTACAAAGTTTGTTGAAAACATTGAGAATGGTAAACCCCATCTCAATCCCAATTAAAAGGTAATCAATAACCCATTCAAATTTTATAATTAAGAGTGATGGGATCCACATGAGAATCCAAGAACCAGATACTCAAGACGTCCATAACCGGGGACACGGCTAACCATGATTAGTTTGTACACTCTACAGAGGTTTGTGCACTTTTCCCCACAAGACTCGATCTCCTCCGTTGGATTTCTCGCACTACATGATGTTTGAGAAACGGATGACCGAGACACAGTCTTTCAGAAGCGTTAGCACCTTACGATGGGTAGACCGTACCACCTACATCCCCTACATCTGCTAGTCTACCATTGTAAGAGTTCACATGACTTAATCAACTATGCTAGAGCTCATAATAGCTTGTGGCTGCACACAGAAGTTTCTAGCATGAATAATCTCATGATCCCTTTGAGCCTGGGTGACGGTCCATAGGAGAATCACACGGTACCCCGGGATTTCCAAAAATACAGGCAATCACTGGATACCCCAGGTGCCTCAATCCACCCAGATGTGTATTTAAGTTTCCACCTTAAGTTGAACCATTAATTAACAATCTCACATCTGTCATGGATACACTCAAACCCAATCCACGTCTACGAGCATAGCATGGCAATATAAGCATAGCGTAAAAGTAACTCCCAAGGTTTGGTAATAAACAGGTGAATAGGTACTACCGCATCTACTTCCCAAACCCACAATTTAATTTAGATCCTAACCATGCAATGTTTGAGGGTTGATATAATGCAATAAAACCGGGTATGAAAGAGGTATGATCAAAGTGTTACTTGCCTTGCTGATGATCCGCGAAACCTAGAGACTCGTAGTAGCACGCTTTACACTCCGGGTACTCTATCGCAAACAAACAAGCATAAAATAAGCAATCAAGCAAGGGTACGGGTAAAACTCAAATAAGAGATCTAACCAAAAAGTTCAACTTAAGAACTCCGGTTTGCAAAAAGAATTAAATCAAACAAAGCAACAAAACTCAAACGGCGAAAGAAACAAGCTTCGTTTACTAATCTAGACTAAAGTCAAATTTTACAGTAGCAAAAACTTGTTTAAGTTGGTTAAACACAAAGAGGGCTTCGAGACGAAACTCTAGGCTCTTGAATCGCCTGATTCCGATAAACGAGCGAAAAGTTAAACCAAAACGAAAATCGGATCAGAAATCGCGATCGAAAGTAATCGCGGAAAATCCGAGAAGAAGAAAACTGACGAACAGGCTAACGAACGAACGTTCGCTGTCTGCGGCTAAACGGTGAAAACCGTTCGTTAAAACGAACGAACGGGCGTTTGCTAAATAACTAAACGGAAAAAATAAACCGATCTAAAAAAATAAACCGCAGGTTCTCAAAAAACCGACGGTTTTCTAACGAAAACCGAGGCGGCGGCTACCTCCGGCGAGACGGCGGCGGCGCGGAGCGGCGGCGGGTGGCGGCGGCGGCGGCGGCGGCGCGCGGCGCGGGGCTGGCGGCGGCGGCGAGGCTGGCTAGGGTTTGGCGGCTCGGGCCCCTCGCCTCTTAAAGGGCCGGCCGGGCCGGTGTCCCAGGCGGACTCGGCCCGGTAGGCGGTAACTTTTTTTTAAATAATTTCGGCGTGCAGAAAAAGAAAGAAAAGAAATACTAACTGGACTCCAAAAATCCCGAAATAAATTTTTCCCGTCCTGTAAAAATAGGCCGGAGAAGGTGAACATTTATTGGGGCCCCAAATGCAACTTTGAAAAACGCATATTTTTCCTAATTCAAATAAAATAGCGATAAAACTCCGAATAAAAAATATCTTATTTGATTTTAAAATTAAATCTCCAATATTTCTTTATTTTGAGGAAGTCATTTTATCCTCTCTCTTTTATTTTTATAAAAGAAATATTCGAAGGGAAAATAATTAAAATCAAACGATCCTCTTTTTCAAAATTTGAGAAAACTCAAATATGAAAATAACGAAATCCCCAACTCTCTCCGTGGGTCCTTGAGTTGCGTAGAATTTCTAGGATCAAACAAAAAATGCAATAAAATATGATATGCAATGATGATCTAATGTATAACATTCCAAATTGAAAATTTGGGATGTTACAGTATAGCAGTAGCGCGGGCAGACACGCGGTGCTGCTACAGGTTAGTTGTTGTGCCGTATCAGTAGCGCCGGTCCCTGCGCTACTGATATACCTAAAACCCACGCTGCTGCTAGGCTTTTCCCTAGTAGTGATTCCCTCATAAGTCTCGCGAGGACTATCTTCACTAGAGCTTTCAACAATAACCTTTTCAAACTCAGACATGATGACAACTCAAGCAACAATGGCACACAAGATTTGGTATTTTTTTAGAGAAGTAGAGGGAGACGAAAAAGAGAAGGCAAGTAAAAAATAGAGCAAGTAAATGATAAATGCATGTGAAGGAACCTGTATTTGTTTGATGAAGTCTCCCAAGCAACAACGCTAGAAATTCTCACGCTACTTGTGATATGCATTGGGATTTCTTGAAGAGGAAGGGTGATCTAGTACAGTAGCACATAGTATTTCCCTCGGTAAAGAACCAAGGTGTATCGAACTAGTAGGAGACTCAAACAAACAAATGTCAACAGTACCTGAACACGCACACACACACACAACAAATAATTGCACCCATTGCGGGCAAGAGGGTTGTCAATCCCCTTGTATTCGTTAATTGCAAGGATTAATTCGGATAGTGATAGATAGATAAATTGCAAAACAAAATAAAAGAAAAGAAACTGCAGCAAGGAATTTAGGGTTTTAGTAAATATGAAGTGAATGGACCCGGGGGCCATAGCTTTCACTAGAGGCATCTCTCTCATGAGCATAGTAACGGTGGGTGAACAAATTACTATTGGGCAATTGATAGAAAAGCGCATAGTTATGATGATATTCACGGCATGATCAATATATAGGCATTACGTCGAGACAAGTAGACCATTAAACTTACTAAATCTAATACTATTAGTCCACCCCTCGACCGCTATCTAGCATGCATCTTGAGGTATTAAGTTCATAACAAAAAGGGTAATGGTTGGTGCATGATGGCATAATGTAGACAAAGTAGAATCAATCAATATGATTAAACCCCATGGTTTTATCCTTAGTAGGAACAATACAAATTCTTGCCTTGCAACTCCTCTATCACAGAGTAAGGACACTGCAAGATTGAACCTACTACCAAGCACCTTCCCACTAAAGATAAATCAATCTAATTGGTCAAAGATTATGGATACATCTGAGAGAAATACATGGCTATATAATCACACATTATAAATATCAGAAAACACTCAGTTACTTCCAATGAAAAATCTGATCATAAACCCACAGTTCATCGGATCCCAACAAACACACGTAAAGATTACATCGAATGGATCTCTGAAGAGATCAATGTATTGAAGATCATAAAGAGAGAGAGAGAGAGAGAGAGAGAGAGAGAGAGAGAGAGAGTTGTCTAGCTACTGCTATGGACCTACTCACACATCATCATGGAGGCAACAAGGTTGATGAAGATGGCCTCAGAGATTGATTCCCCCTCTGGTAGAGTACCGTCGAAGGCCACCAAATGGGATCACGAAAGAACAAAGGATGGTGGCAATAAAATGTTTAAAGTCTTGCTCTGGGGGTTTCTAGATTTTAGGGAATTTATAGTACTAGAATTAGGTCAGGGGGTCTCTATGGGGCCCGCAAGCTTGATTTCTTGTATCTGCGTTGGTATTTGCCCGAAGAGGAGAGGAGGATGCAACACATCAACGGTAAGCATTTTCCTCAGTTATGAAACCAAGGTTATCAATCCAGTAGGAGAACCAAGCAACACTATGTAAATAACACCTGCACACAAATAACAAATACTTGCAACCCAATGTGTAAGAGGGGGTTTTCAATCCCTCCTCGGTATTGAGATATATTAAATTGTATGAGATTTGATAAATAGATCTGAAAAAACACAAAATAAAATAAATAAATAAAAAGTGCAGCAAGGTATTTTCGATTTTTTGGAAGAATAGATCTAAAAATAAATATGATAGGAAATAGCTCTAGGGGCCGTAGATTTCACTAGGGGCTTCTTTTGAGAAAAGAGCATACGTTGGATAAACAAATTACTGTTGGGCAATTGATAGAAGAGCAAATAATTATGACGATATCCAAGGCAATTATCATGTATATAGGCATCACGTCCAAGATTAGTTGACCGACTCCTGCTTGCATCTACTACTATTACTCCACACATCGACAGATATCGAGCATGCATCTAGTGTATTAAGTTCATTGAAAACAGAGTAATGCAATAAGAACGAAGCCATGATGTAGAAAAGATATATTTATGTAGGAATATACCCCATCTTTTTATCCTTAATGGCAATGATACATGTGTGTCATGTCTCCTTCTGTCACCGAGAATGAGGATTGCAAGATCGAACCCATCACAAAGCACCTCTTCACATTGCAAGAAAAATCAATCTAGTTGGCCAAACCAAACCAAAGTTTCAGAGAAGAAATACGAGGCTTCAAAAATCATGCATAAAAGAGTTCAGAGAAGACTCAAATAATATTCATAGATAGAACTGATCATAAACTCACACTTCATCGGATCCCAACAAACACACCGCAAAAAGTCATTACATCAAATAGATCTCCAAGAACATCAAGGAGAACATTGTATTGAAGATCAAAAAGAGATAGGAAGCCATATAGCTACTTCCTATGGACCCGTAGGTCTGTGGTAAACTACTCACGCATCATCGGAGGGGCAAGGGTGATGATGAAGAACCCCTCCGTGATCGTTGACCCCTCCAGAAAGTGCCGAAAAAGGCCCCTAGATTGGATCTCGTGGTTCTAGAACTTGTGGCGGCTGGAATTGTGTTTTGTCGACTCCCGTAGGGTTTATAGAATATTAAAGTATTTTAGAGCTGAGAGGCGATGGAGGGGGTGCCTGTGGGCCCCACTACCCAGCAGGGCGCGCCTGGGGGCCCTGGCGGGCCCTGGTGCCAAGTGGGCCCCACAGAGTCCCTCTGGTGCACTTCTTGGGCCTCCTGAGTGTCTTCTAGGCAAAAAAAATCTCCAAAAAGTTTTGCTGCATTTGAACTTCGTTTGATATGGATATTCTGCGAAGTAAAAAACAAGCAAAAAAAGCAACTGACACTGGGCACTATGTCAATATGTTAGTCCCAAAAAATGATATAAAGTTGCTAGTAAATGAATGTAAAACATCCAAGAATGATAATATAACAGCATGGAACAATAAAAAATTATAGATAAGTTGGAGACGTATCAGCATCCCCAAGCTTAATGCCTGCTCGTCCTCGAGTAGGTAAATGATACAAATAGTTTTTTTGAAGTGGAATGCTGCCTATCATGTTCATCACATATTATCTTCTTTTGTAACATGGACATTTGGACTTTTAGATGATTCAAAGCAATAGTCTATAATTGACATGAGGACATCAATACTCAAGCATATCAACAAGCAACCATCTCTTCCAAAATATCAACACTAAAGAAAGCTACCCCTAGCCCATCATGCTCAATCATCGATCCATTCATGAAACACACTCGAATATTAGCTACATCCAATGCACAAGTATGATCAAAGTGTTCCCTAGTTGGTGCTTTATAACAAAAGATGGAGCCTCAAAAGTAAAAAAAAGTAAAAAAATGCATAAAGTAAATAGATAAGCCCTTCGCAAAGGGAAGCAGAGATTTGTAGAGGTGCCAGAGCTCAAAGCTTAAATTCAGAGATAAAATATTTTGAGAGGCATGCTTTTCCCGTCAATGAAAACAACCAATAATTCCCAATACTTTCCATGCTAGATACATCATAGGTGGTTCCCAAACATAAAATAAAGTTTATTCCTTTTTCCACCATTCTTTCACAATCAATGGCTAGCCGTATCCACGGGTGCCCTCCATACCAACACTTTCCAAGGAATTTATTATTTGACAACATAAACATTTTTTTAATTTTAGGACTGGTCATTCCTATTACCTTGCCACACTCTCATGCAATGGCAAGTGAATAAACACTCATCTTGAGAATAACATATCTAGCATGGGAAATATCGGCCACCCCCTGCCGCTTCATGAGCAATATGGGCACACAAAAAGGAAATTAATTTTGAAAATTAGAGTTGGCACATACAAATTTACTTGGAATGGCATCGAAATACCGCATATAGGTAGGTATGATGGACTCATTGGCACAACTTGGGTTTAGGATTTGGATGCACAAGAAGTATTCCCTCTTAGTACAAGTGAAGGCTAGCAAATAGATTGAGAAGCAACCAACCAAAAAGAAAAAAAGATCATAAACAAGCATTAAACATAACTAACACCGAACAATGCACCACAAGTAGGATGTAACTTCATTGCATAACTATTGACTTTTGTGCTTGCATAGGGAATCACAAACCTTAACACCAATATTCTTACTAAAGCATAAGTACTCACCAACATGACTCACATATTACTATCTCCATATCTCAAAACTATTACAAGGAATCAAGTTTATAATATCCAATGATCTTCATGAAAGTTTTTATTATATCCCTCTTGGATATCTATCACTTTGGGACTAGTTTCATACATTACCATTGCTTATAACAAGCTCTCAAACAAATTTAAGTGAAGAACATGAGCATAAATAATTTTCCATCTCTCAAACTAATATAAGTGAAGCATGAGAGAATTTCTTCAAAAGTTTACTAACTCTTAAATTGATCTAAGTGAAGCATGAGAGTTTTTCTTCCAAAATTAAAGCACCACCATGCTCAAAAGGATATAAGTGAAGCACTAGAGAAATTCTATAGCTCAAAAAATTTAAGTGAAGCACATAGAGCAATTCTAACAAATCATAGCATCATTATGGCTCTCTCAAATAGGTGTGTCCAGCAAGGATGATTGTGAAAAACTAAAAAGAAAAACTAGCAAAGACTCACATAATACAAGACGCTCCAGGCAAAACTCATGATATGTGACGAATAAAAATATAGCTCCAAGTAAAATTACCAATGGTCGTTAGAAGAAGAGGGGATGCCTTCCGGGGCATCCCCAAGCATAGTTGCTTGGTTCTCCTTGAATATTACCTTGGAGTGCCACGGGCGTCCCCAAGCTTAGGCTCTTTTCAATCCTTATTCCTTCATCCATCTTGATCTCACCCAAAACTTGAAACTTCAATCACACAAAACTTAACAAAACCTTCATGAGATCCGTTAGTATAATAAAGCAAATCACCACTCTAAGTACTGTTGTAAACACATTCATATTTTATTATTTGATTATACCTACTATATTCTAACTATACCATGGCTTATACCCTCCAATACAATCCATAGATTCATTAAAATAAGCACACAATGCATCGAAAAAAGAATCTGTCAAAAACAGAACAGTCTGTACTAATCTTGACTTTGACCATACTTATGTAACTCCAGAAATTCTAAAACATTAGGAAAAATGTAGGCAATTTGTATATCCATCTTGTGTAAAAAATTCAGAACTTTTCTTTGCTTCCGCGATTTTGAAAATTCTGCTATTGGATGCAAAAGTTTCTGTTTTTCAACAAAATGAAATCAACTATCACCCAAATCACCCCAAAGGCTTTACTTGGTACAAACACTAATTAAAACACAAAATAGAAGTATAATTGCATAATTATTGAAAAACATAAAAAACAAAAAAATTCAAAGATAACTATTGGGTTGCCTTCGAACAAGCGCTATCATTTTACGCCCCTAGCTAGGCATAATGCATAGATTCAAGTTTTGTCATCTTTGGTTTTTGATCGATAGGATGACCTCATGATTGATTCATGTGGTGGATTAATTCTATTCCTATCCATACCCTTTAGGGAAACTGCAAATTTTATATTCCCTACTTTCATATCAATCACGACTCCTATTGCTCGTAAAAACGGTCTACCAAGTATTATGGGGCAAGATAGATTGCAATCAATATCAAGAACAACAAAATCTATGGGCACATAGTTCCTATTTGTAGGAATAAGAACATCATTAATCCTTCCCAAAGGTTTTTTAATAATAGAATCCGCCAAGTGCAAATTAAGAGAACATTCTTCCAACTTGGTAAAACCTAGCACATCACGTGGAGATTTCAAAATTGTGGAAACAACAGCACCCAAATCACATAAAGCATAGCACTCATAATTTTTTATATTGAATTTATGGTGGGTTCCCATTCATCATATAACTTGCTAGGAATTGAAATCTCTAATTCCAACTTTCCTCTAAAGCTTTCATCATCGCTTCTACAATATGTTTAGTAAAAACTTTTTTTGTTCATAGGCTCTGGGTGAATTTAGCATGGATTGTAACAAAGAAATACATTCAATCAAAGAGAAATTATCATAATTGAAGTTTTTGTAATCCAAGAGAGTGGGCACATCACTAGTTAAAGTTTTGACCTCTCCAAACCCACTTTTATCAATTTTTTCAACGAGATTTTCACCCTCCGAATTATGGGGACACCTTCTAGCTAAAGTTGACTCTTCTTCATTCCCTTTATCATGAAGTTTAATATTACTAAACAAGGAATCAATAGAAGAAACACCAATCATCTTAACATCCTCATCATTACTAAAGCAATTGGACAAAAACGCTCTTTCAAAATTGTTTTTTCGCTCTAAGCATAGAGGTTCTTTTCTTGCTTTAATCCATGGAAACATATAAAGCTTTAATTGATTCATTAATATAAACTTTGGGTGGAAATATTTTAATCTTGAGATTTTCTACATCATGTGAAATTCTATCAATGCTTCTAGACATATCATCAATCTTATTCAATTTTTCTTCTATCGTATTGTTGAAAACTTTTTGAGCATTGATAAATTCTTTAATATTACTCTCAAGATCATAGGGATTCCTATTATTATTGTAAGAAGAATTACCATAGAAATTGCCACAGTTGTTAGAGGAATTTCTAGGAAAAGGCCTAGGATCAAAATTACCTCTATATGCATTGTTATTAAAATTGTTTCAGAGACAAAATTAACATCTACTGGAACACTATTTTACTCAATCAAAGTAGAGAAAGGCACATCATTAAGATCGATAGGAGCATTTTTACTAGCAACCAATTTCATAAGAGCATCAACTTTTTCACTCAAAGTACTAATTTCTTCAGCAAAGTTAACCTTTTTTCTAGTAGGAGCTCTTTCAGTATGCCATTGTGAATAATTAGCCGCAATATTGTCAAGCAGTTTAGTGGCTTCACCCAAAGTAATTTCCATAAGAGTACCACCCATGATGGAATATAAAAGATTTCTAGAAACAAAGTTCAATCCCGCATAAGTTTTTTGTATAATCATCCATAGATTTAAACCATTAGTAGGATAATTTCTTAGCATTAAATTCATTCTTTCCGATGATTGCGCAACATATTCATGCTCAAGTTGCTTAAAATTCATGAGTTGATTTCTAAGGGAAATAAAGCATATTTGCACTTATACCGAGAATCAATACTATTATGAGGCAAAGATGAAAACCAAATTTTTGCATGATCCCGCAAAGAGAAAGGAAATAATTTTAATTTCACAGTATCATTGTCCACATCTTTTTTCTTTTGCATATCACACAATTCTACGAAAGTGTTTATACGGGACGCAACATCATCATTAGGAGTACCGGAAAATTGCTCTTTCATAAAAAGATTCAACAAAGCGGCATTAATATCATAATACTCCGCACTAGCGGCGGGAGGAGCAATCGGAGTACTACTAAAATCATTATTATTATTGTTGGAAAAATCACACAACTTGGTATTTTCTTGAGACATCGTGACTATGCAAACAAGATCGCACACAAACAAAAGATTGAATGAGAGAAAAGCAAACGAAAGATATTTTTTATATTTTTGCAAAAACATTTTAGAAGTGTGGGGTGGGGATGTAGACGAGAGGCAAATGGAAAATAAAGTAATTGCAAGGAGATGAGATTTGTGATTGGTTTCTTGATATATGTTGATGATGTCTTCGCGGCAACGGTGCCAGAAATTCTTCCTGATTTCTTGTATCTGCGTTGGTATTTCCCCGAAGAGGAGAGGATGATGCAACACATCAATGGTAATATTTCCCTCAGTTATGAAACCAAGGTTATCAATCCAGTAGGAGAACCAAGCAACACTATGTAAACAACACTTGCACACAAATAACAAATACTTGCAACCCAATGCGTAAGAGGGGTTGTCTATCCCTCCCCGGTATTGCGATAGATTAAATTGTATGGATTTGAGAAATAGATTTGGCAAAATCACAAAATAAAATAATAAAGAAAAAGTGTACCAAGGTATTTTTGGTTTTCTAGAAGAATAGATCTGAAAATAAATATGATAGGGAATATACCTGGGGGCCATAGATAAAACTAGTGGCTTCTCTCAAGAAAATAGCATATGGTGGGTAAACAAATTACTGTTGGGCAATTGATAGAAGAGCAAATAATTATGACGATATCCAAGGCAATGATCATGTATATAGGCATCACGTCCAAGATTAATAGACCGACTCCTGCCTACATCTACTGCTATTACTCCACACATCAACCGCTATCCAGCATGCATCTAGTGTATTAAGTTCATGGAAAAATGGAGTAATGCAATAAGAGCGATGCAATGCTATAGACAAGATATATTCATGTAGGAATAGACCCCATATTTTTATCCTTAATGGCAACAATACGTGCATGTCATGTTTCCTTCGGTCACCGAGAATGAGCACCGCAAGATCGAACCCATCACAAAGAACCTCTTCCCATTGCAAGAAAAATCAGTCTAGTTGGCCAAACCAAACCAAAGTTTCAGAGAAGAAATACAAGGCTATAAAGATCCTGCATAAAAGAGTTCAGAGAAGACTCAAATAATATTCATAGATAGAACTGATCATAAACTCACAATTCATCGGATCCCAACAAACACACCATAAAAAGTCATTACATCAAACCGATCTCCAAGAACGTCGAGGAGAACATTGTATTGAAGATCAAAAAGAGAGAAGAAACCATCTAGCTACTACCTAATGACCCGTAGGTCTATGGTAAACTAATCACGCATCATCGGAGGGGCAAGGGTGATGATGAAGAACACCTCTGTGATTGTTGACCCCTCGGGCAAAGTGCCGGAAAAGGACCCTAGATTGGATCTCATGGTTCTGGAACTTGAGGCGGCTGGAATTGTGTTTCATCGACCCCCCTAGGGTTTTTGGAATATTAGAGTATTTATAGAGCTGAGAGGCATTGGAGGGGGTGCCTATGCATCCCACTACCCACCAGGGCGCGCTTGGGGGCCCTAGCGCACCCTGGTGCCTAGTGGGCCCCACAGAGCCCATCTGGTGCACGTCTTAGGCCTCCTGGGTGTCTTCTAGGCAGAAAAAATCTCCAAAAAGTTTTGCTGCATTTGGACTTTGTTTGATATGGATATTCTGCGTAGTAAAAAACAAGCAAAACACAACAACTGGCACTGGGCACTATGTCAATAGGTTTGTCCCAAAAAGGATATAAATTTGTTAGTAAATCAATGTAAAACATCCAAGATTGATAATATAACAGCATGGAACAATAAAACATTATAGATAAGTTGGAGACGTATCAAAGCTCAGGCCCCCCCTAGGGGAGCACCATGTGAACTTGTGGCTCTCTCGTAGAACGTCCAGCCTTCCCCCGAAGCATAAAGGGTCTCTTCTGGTCCAGAAAAATCACTGTTAAGTTTCATCGTGTTTGAACTTTGTTTGGTATGGTTTTTCTGTGAAACAAAGAAATAGGCAAAAAAAACAGGAACTGGCACTAGGCACTGAGTTAATAGGTTAGTTTCCAAAAATGATATAAAGTTTCATATAAAGCATACATGATTGATAATATAATATCATGGAACAATAAAAAATTATAGATACGTTGGAGACGTATCAGCATCCCCAAGCTTAATTCCTGCTCGTCCTTGAGTAGGGGAATGGTAAAAACAGTTTTTCTTATGTTGAGTGCTACCTAACTTGTCTTAATCATGTAATCTTTAAGGTATGAATGTTGGGAAATGATGAATTAATATATATCAAAATGTAAATATAAAATATGATAGAAAAATAATCATTAAATCATGAATGTTATTCGTACTTATTTAGTCCTGTAATATATATGTTATTCGTACTTATTTAGTCCTGTAAGCATGACATAACTCGGTCTTTCTAGCGCAAAATATAAATCATGAACACCCTGATGCCAAACATGAAATTGTATCATACTTTTTCTCACTTCAGCATTTTTTAATCCATTCAATATTTGAGCGCGAGCCACAGACTTAGCACTTTGGATGGCAAAGAGAATGATGGTAGGGGTTCATAAAGGAAGAATTTTTTTGAGAAAGTCTCGCATCAACTCAGTGGATCGTTAGGCAATGGAGAGGCCTTTCAATCGAAATTGATGCGATGAGTAGGGACTGCCATGCAACAGATGCATTAAAGCAATAAGTGTATGAAAGCTCACTACTGAAACTAAGCGGGTGTGCATCCAACTTACTTGCTCATGAAGGCCTCATGCATTTCAGTAAGCCCATCATCAGAATATGCAAGTCAAGTTCTATATGTAAAAATTCCCACTAGTATATGAAAGTGGAAAATGATGGAGACTCTCTATATGAAGAACATGGTACTACTTTGAAGAACAAGTGTGCTAAAGGATAGTAGCATTGCCCCTAATCTCTTTTTTCTCTCAATTTTTTCAGAACAATGTCATGGACCTCATCCCACTTTTCCAATGATTCATTTGTCTCCATCATTCTTTTACTCACTGGGGCATTGCTCTAATAATGATGATCACCACACTTTTATTTACTTACAACTCAAAAACCTGAATGATACGGCCACATATGAATGCCTCTGGCAGTGTACCAGGATTTGCAATGATTTAGCATAACATGTATAACAATGAAAAATAGTGGCTTTGCCACAAATATCATGTCAACTGTATATGAGCATGCAAGGCAAAATGACCATGAATGCTCAAGTCATGTGAATACTAACGTGGAAGTTGCATGGCAATATATTGGATTGGCTATGGAAATGCCATGATAGGTAGGTATGGTGGCTGTTTTGAGGAATGATATAATGAGGGTTATGTGTGATAGAGTATGTCATATCACAGGATTTGGATGTGTCGACGAAGTTTGCACCAAGTCACGAGGTGAGAACGAGCAATGCATGGTACTGAAGAAGCTAGTAAAATATGGATAGGCAGAAGTGCTTATAGTCCAGAAATTCATATTAGTCATAAAGAACTCAAATACTTATTGTGAAAGTCTATTAGCCCTCAAAGAAAAATACTACTCGCATGCCCCTAGGGAGGAGGTTGGGAGGAGTTAACCATCGTGCACCCCTAATTCAGAACACACAAAGGATATCAATCAAGGATAAATTATGCTCCAACTTCCCTGCTATGCTATGATTGACACTTTAATGAAATAGTGAATCGCAAACCTTAACATCTATATTTTTACTAACAAATGTTTATTAAATAGTGAACTTAAATATTATAACTTCAATATCATTGATCTGTGATTCACATTCAGTGATCTACATGAAAGTTTTTATTATACCGCTCTTCTATACCTATCATTTTTAGACTAAACATATAGCTCGTGCAAATTACCACTTCCTATTTAACTCTCAAAATATACAAGTGAAGCATGAGTGCAATTGATTTCTATAGAACATAAGTATAGCCGTGCTATAAAGATACCAGTGAAGCACATCAGCAACTTGACTTAACTAAAAAGATATAAGGGAAGCATAAAGAGCATTCTACCAAATGATGATCAATGCGTGTTGATAAAACAAAATATGGACATGGCAGCATGATGATCATTATTATAAAAACCACTATTAATCATAGAACTTCGCATGATCAAGTAACAATTCATTCACAAGCTAAAGTATAAACAAGAACTTTCTTGAAAACTAACAAACTATGTTCTCAGTCATCAAAGAAATTACAATTCATTATGTTTCCAAGAAGGATCTATATAAGAGCTTTTGTTTAGCAAACTTCACATACTCAACTATCATATAGTCTTCCATGATAGCTCGCATGCAAAGCATACTTTTAGAACAAATTATTCCAATCAGACACAAAAGAAGATGCCCTCCCAGCGTATTTATCTCAGGGATAATTTCAACAATAATAACGCATGATTACATATATTCAAGTGGATATATATATCTGGATCGTTCCCTACCACATGATGCTCGCCAAGTGGTGAATACTTGAGGTTGGAATAGGAGAAAATAATTTTGACTCTTGCATGAGGGTAAACAATAAATATTATATGATAGGCCCTTTGTAGAGGGAAGTATAGGATGTCATGCCCTTTTAAGTTGGATGTGCAAGCTCTTAATGCAAAGTAACTTCACTTTATATTGCCCCTTATGATAGGAACCTTTATTGTGCTGTTCATCAACTTTATTGCATTACCGTCACAAGTTCGTACAATGCTTATTTTATCTTACAATAAAAGATCATACATATTTACAAGCAATTTTATTGCTTCGCACCGATAACAACTTACTTAGAGGATCTTATTCAACCCATAGGCAGATATGCTAGACTCTCATGACAAGAAACTGGGTTTCAGGGTATTTGTATGCACAACTAGTATCTCTACTTAGTACAAATTTTTTTTGGCTTTCAAAGATTCTAAACAAGCACCACATGTTAGTGGATCCCTGACAATATAAATCCTCTGCAAATATAAGCAATCATAACTCATTACATTGTCGTCCTTACCCAACATCAACTATTTGATCAAGTTTGAAAAAAATTAATGGGGGTTCACAATCACAGAAGATGTCCAAGATAGTACATTTATATGTAAAATCTCTCTTCCTTTATTATTCTTTCCTGTATTGCATCAATGGCCAATGCTTATTTCCTTGAAATAAATTTTATCAATTATAGTTCTTTTATGTAAAGTCTTTAGTCTCCATGGGATTAGCATATGAAATTATTATTATTATTGCCATGACTGCTGCAAAAGAAAGAAAAACTAAAGAGTACTCAAACTCATACTACTCTTTATTATAGGGATAATTGATTTTATGCCCTTAGTTGGGTCACACTCGGCAATTTTACCCTTAATTTCTGAAAACACTCGTTCTTGCCCAAGCCACTTAGTTCGTCTTATGTTTTTGCCCTTCCGTCACGGTTCCATCCAGTTAGTACCATTTGACCGTGTGTTGACCGTTTATGGGCTTTTTGTTGGACAATTTTGCCCCTGCTTCTTCACTTTGTGCATTAAATGCGCTACTTAGGTGTCCACTTGCTTTATCGGGGGCGGTAACAAGGCCCGTCCCGTCCGTCGCCGCTCCGCCTTTCTCTGACACGCGTCCAGGCCAACGAGGCATGCAGCACCACGTAGGCTGGCAGGCTGCTGAGTTGGCGTGGTGGTAGGGTCTTCACGAAGATCAGTATGCCACCGCGCATGTGTTTGGCTAGTTGGATTAGTACCCACGTCCTGCCACGTGGGTACTTGCTTCAGTTGGTGGGTTGGCCGCTGAGCTGGGGCGGTGATGGGGCGGCAAGGTCTTGCCGCGGTCTTGCGTATATTCCCGGCAAGGGTCTTGCCGGGGTCTTGTGAGCGCCCTCGACAAGAGTCTTGCCGGGGCCTTGCGAGTGTCTTCGGCAAGGAGCCTTGTCGGGGCCTCGTGGGCATCCTCGGCAAGGAGCCTTGCAATTGTCTTATCTTCTGGTCCTCATCTAGGATTTGTAGGCTCTCTGTCTTCACAAAGATCTGCATGCCATCATGCAAGTACTTCCCGAGCCTTGGTTCCAATGCTGTCGATGGTGTCGGAACTCTCAGGCTCAAGGGTGGTTGCGATGTTGGTGTTGGGCGAGCTGCCCTGGTAAGGCTCTTGCCGGGGCTGTGTAGGCTGCCCCGGCAAGGGTCTTGCCGGGAGGAAGCCTGTCTGATCGCTCCATCTTCTGCGCCCTTGGTTGGAGCGCTGCTCTGGTAGCCTTGCACTTCTGCTTCCCTCCTCTGCCCTGTTAAGTGTGGTCGTGGGTGCGGCTCTGAGTGCCCGTGCACAGGTAAAGGGGCACAAAAGAGAGCCCCTACTTTTGTGCACCGACAGGAGCCCTCGGGCCTGGGCCACACATAAGCGCGACGCGTTGTTGGGCTAGGCCCAAAATGGTGCGCGGGTACGCGTGGCAGAGTTTTACTGCGGTAACTTTTCTGTTGGTTGCACTTCCCCACGACCCGCGTTGAATGCGCAACATGGGGGTCGTGCGTGACGTGGGGGTCGTGTGTGGAGTGACCGCAACATGCTTGCGTCACTCCGCGGTTTCAATAGTAAAGAGGCGGTCCGTGTTCTCCTCATAAAAATAGAGGAAGCCGCAGGGGCGCGACTCATTTACTAGGTAGGCTCGGGTCGTGGCCATCATGGCACCCGCGTCCCACGATCACGGGGCGCGAAACGGCCGCTCCACTTGCCATCTGAGTCCTGGCTCGCCCGCCACGTGTCCTCCATGCGCTGGGGAGGGCAGGTGGCGGACACAGAAGGCATGGGTTTTAATGTTGGGCCGGGCATTGCTGATTGGGGTAGCGGGTCGGTCCTGTCTCCTCGCGTCTCTGGCGATTGGATTGGCTGATTGGGGCGGTCGCACCCGGGCTCGTTCGGCCTCATCCCTCTATATAAAGGGAGGGGGACAATGTCTTCTCGCACCCATTTTCTCTCATGCTGATCTCTTTCCTTCCCTTTGTCATGGCGTGAGGGCGTGGTCGTGGCTGTGCCCTTGGGGAAGCGACCAGGTCTTCCTCCTGCCAGAGGGTGGTGGCAGTCAAAGAAGAGCTGGACGCCCAAGGTGAAGGCCACGCTAGAGGCAGAGGCGCTGGCCGGGGCCACGGTCGACGAGGTGGTCGAGGCAGAGGCGGGCGTGGACGGGGGACTCCTGCGTCGTCACCATCTCCGTCGCCATCTCCTCGAGCATCTCCTCCTGCTGCGTCGAGCGGTCATGTCGGGGATTCGGCGCTGGAATTTATCCTGCAACTGCGCGGGCCACCGTGCAGCTGCCTTCGTCTTCCCGAAGTGTTTGCGAGGGTGCTGGAGATCGACCGGCCACCGAGGCTAAGGCTTCACATGGAGGGGTGTCACCATGGCGACATGCGGGTGAACACAGGGTTCCCTGCCCCTCATGTGATGCTTCTTCGTCGGTGCTGGAAAACCTTCGCACGTGCCCATTGCTTGATGGATGGGAACGTCCTCTACTTCAGGCTAGCGGAGAGCGACCTGCTCTCCGTCAAGGTCTTTGGGCGCTCGGGACACAGGCTAGGGTGCTGTGCCGAGAGCTCGACCGATGGCGAAAGCTCCTCTTCGGGCGAGAATGACGAGGAGGACAGCGACGACGACGACGAGGGTAGCGGGCGGGAGGATGACGGGTCCGACTAGGCATCGGACACACCGTCCCTGGGCGGCGCCGGCAGTACCACCATCTGCATCGCCAGCTCCTTGAACTTCTCGGGGTCGCCTCCTTGGGCAGTTGGCGTGGGAAGGCCGGGGAAGATGAAGAAGGCGGGTGGTGGGCCGTCAAGTCAGAGTATGCGGGCACCGACGCCTTTGTCGCGTATTGCCGGTCCGCTGCCTCATCATTCGGCTCTTCTCCCGGCACCATCATCACCAGCCCTCTTCTGGACGGCTGCCGGGATGTTCTTTTGGTGTCTTCTGCTGCTCGTACCTCACCTAGGCGCTCCTTTTGCCCTTCTGCCATCTTGTTCTGTTTCCTAAGGAGTGGGACAAGAAAGGGATTACGGGCATCTTATCTCTTTTTAGCTTTCAAGCCTACGAGCCTTAGTAAGATTGAAACCTTGTAACCCCCCTGCTCATGTATGCATTCAGTATGAATTGTACTTGTTAACAACGTATTAATGAAGAGAAGGGTGTTTGCCAGATTTCTTTTGCGCGTGGGCGAGGCCGGCACCAAGGAACGAGTCCTTGTTATCTTAAGATAAACATTGTGACCCGGCAACAGACCCTGCCGTCCTCCTGCCCTATAGCTCGACTACACTCACGCTCTTGGCGGAGGTAGGGGCAAAGTAGGATTGGGCCCTTCGCTCGTTCCTTTCCCACCGTGCTACAACCAAGTCCTAGCCCAAAGTAGAGTTTTTGGGCACGGGGAAGAGGGAACATGATGGTATAAGGGTGAGCGAAGTCTCGTACGTTCAAGTTTCATACGGAAGTAAGGAGTGGGGGATGAAAGACTTATCTGATTTTGCAGCCCCTCGGCAATATTGGCTTGCCGCGGTCGGATCTTTGGGTCTGCATCCCCCGGCAATCTTGGCTCGTCGGGGTCGGGGCGCCAGCCTGTTCTCTTTCTTCCAAACAGCTCAGCAGAAATGCTCATGCGCCCTGCGAACCAAAAAGGATGGGAAGGAGCAGAGAGACGCGCACCCGACTTCTAGGCTAGTGGTTAGTCGCCGCTAAGCACTATCAACCCTAACCGAGGGAGAGACTTGACCTAGCATGCATGCTAAAACTTAGGACGCCAACGCTTCATTTATTTATGCTCAGGGTCTGCGCCTGGCTTTGTACAAAGGGTTACATGCCTTGCCGGCAAGGCTTGTACAAAAAGGTGGTCTGCCGGGGGGGCCGGCAACCGCGCCTTACGGGTAAAACTTGCGAAGATGTTCGATGTTCTAGGAATTGCTTACTGGAATACCATCTTCGGTCTCCAGGCGGACTGCGCCGGGCCTGGTGACTCGTATTACCCGATAAGGGCCTTCCCACTTTGGCGTCAACTTGTTGGAATTCTTGGCCGACTGAACGCGCTGAAGAACAAGGTCGCCTTCCTCAAAGCTTCGGGCATGAACCTTGTGGCTATGGTAGCGGCGCAAGGCTTGCTGGTAGCGCGCAGCTCGCACATACGCCCGAAGACGATCTTCCTCAAGGAGCGTTGCGTCATCTTGCCGCAATTGCTCTTGCTCAAGATCATCATAAGCGAGCACTCGGGGTGACCCGTATGTGAGTTCCGTGGGAGAACTGCTTCTGCCCCGTAAACGAGGGAGAGAGGTGTCTGGCCGGTGGCTCGATTTGGTGTTGTTCTGATTGACCGAAGAACCGCCGGCAATTCATCAATCCAGCGCCTTCCACACTTGTGTAGCCTATCAAAAGTCCTTGTCTGGAGGCCTCGCAATACTTCATCATTTGCCCTTTCAGCCTGGCCATTGCTTCGTGGGTGTGCAACAGAAGCAAAACAGACCTTGCTGCCGAGGTCTTGAATGTATTGCATGAAGGTGCGGCTTGTGAACTTCGTGCCGTTGTCGGTGATGACCCTGTTTGGTACACCAAAACGGCAGACTAGCCCCTTGAAGAACTTGACGGCTGATTGCATTGTTACCTTTCTCACTGCTTCCACCTCTGGCCACTTTTTGAACTTGTCGATCGCAACGTACAAGTACTCAAAGCCCCCGACAACACGGGGGAAGGGGCCTAGTATGTCGAGCCCCCAGACCGAGAATGGCCAAGAAAGAGGGATTGTTTGGAGAGCTTGAGCTGGTTGATGAAGCTTCTTTGAATGGAACTGACAGGCTTCACACTTGGTCACCAGTGTCATTGCATCATGGAGGGTTGTGGTCCAGAAGAAACCTTGCGGGAATGCCTTGCCAGCAAGGGCTCTTGACCCTATGTGGGAGCCACATATGCCTCCGTGCATCTCTGCCAACAGCTCCAGTCCTTCCTCCCGGGGAATGCACTTCAATTTCACACCGTTTGGTCTTTTCCTGTACAGAACATCGTTGATGAACTGATACATGGCAGACCGACGGGCTACTTTCTTCGCTTCTTCCTGCTCCTCAGGGAGTTGTCCGGTTTGGAGAAATCGAACGGTATGTTGTGCCCATGACAGAGCCTGAGGCTCGGCGGCAAGGATCAAAGGCATCTCTTCCGCCATGGGGGCGGATGTCTCTATGGCCAGGGCTTGGTGCCCTGTCGGAGTCTATCCCCCCACGGCAGGCTCAGTGTCCCCGACAACATCTTCGCCGGCGGCTCTTGGGAGGTCGGCGGGAAAGTACTTGTCGGGGCCTGATTTCCTCCATTTGTTCTGCTCTGTCGATGGTTCGACGGATGGTTGAGTTAATCGAAGCACAAAGGTACCTGGTTCCACAGGCAGTTTGAGGGCAGCGCGTTTCGACAAGTAGTCGGCGATGCCGTTCTCCACTCGGGGAACATGCTCCACTTGTATACCGTCAAAACGATCCTCCAGCTTCCTCACTTCATCTACGTAGGCCTCCATCAACGGGCTCTGGTAATCCTTGTTGACTTGCTTGACGACAAGCTGTGAATCTCCCCTGACGATGAGCTTCCTGATTCCGAGGTCTGCCGCGATCCTTAGACCGGCAAGCAACCCCTCGTATTCGGCAGTGTTGTTTGTTGACATATCCCTGGGAAAGTGCATCTGAATTACATACTTGAGGTGCTCTCCGGTGGGTGCGATGAGCAGCACACCAGCACCGGCGCCTTGCAGCGAGAAAGCCCCGTCAAAGTACATAACCCAGTTGCGACTTGTTTCCTTGCCGGGGAGAGTGGTCTCATGGATCTCTTCGTCGGGCGTTGAGATCCATTTTGCAATGAACTCTGCCAAGACTCTACTCTGGATTGTTGAAGTGCTTTCAAACTTCAAACCAAAGCTCGACAGTTCCAAGGCCCATTCCACAATTCTCCCGGTCGCGTTTGGGTTATGTAACATCCGTCGCAATGGGAAGCGGGTGACGACGGTGATCTCGTGTTCTTGGAAGTAATGACGCAGCTTCCTCGAGGCCATAAGGAGGCCAAAGAGCAATTTCTGCACACCAGAGTACCTTGATCTAGCCCCCTGCAAGAGGGAGCTGACAAAGTAGACTGGGTGCTGCATCATCTTTTTCTTCTACACTACTTCATTTGGTTGCGTCGCTTCCACTCCGGTGGCGTCAGACTCTCCTGTCTTGCCACTGGTCAGCCCCGCCGTTGCTATCACTCCTGCATTGACCTCCCTCTATGCTACTAGCGCATCACTGACCACTTGATTTGTTGCCGCTAGATACAGCAGCAACGGCTCTTGTGTTTTAGGTGCGACCAGGATTGGCGTTGAGGAGAGGTATTTCTTCAAATCCTATAGTGCTGCTTCGGCCTCTAGGGTCCATTCCATTGGGCCCGCCTTTTCAAGATATTGAAAAAGGGGAGGGCGCGCTCAGCAGACTTGGAGATGAATCTGCTCATGGCGGCAACACAGCCAACAAGCCGACGCACATCCTTGATCCGCCTAGGCGCCTCAATCTGCTCAATGGCCTTAATCTTGTCTGGATTCGCCTCGATCCCACGATGTGACACAAAGAACCCGAGAAGTTTGCCGGACGGAACACCGAAGACACACTTCTCAGGGTTCAGCTTGAGGTTGATCTCGCGCAAATTTGCAAACGTCTCTTCTAAGTCTTGTATGAGTGTTGCCTTGTCCTTGGTTTTTACCACTATGTCATCCATATAAGCTTCCATATTTCTATGTAGTTGAGGTTCAAAACCAATTTGGACTGCTCTTGCAAATATCGAACCAGCGCTCTTCAAACCGAAAGGCATTCGCATAAAGCAATACGTACCACATGGGGTGATGAACGCGGTCTTCTCTTCGTCTTCTTTTGTCATGAAGATCTGGTGGTATCCTGAGTAAACGTCAAGGAATGACAGAAGGTCACACCCGGCAGTGGAGTCCACAATCTGGTCAATGCGCGGCAAAGGGAAAGGATCTTTTGAACAAGCCTTATTGATGTCCGTGTAATCAATACACAGCCTCCATTTCCCATTTGCCTTGCGCACCACTACCGGATTGGCCAACCACGTTGGGTGGAGCACTGCTCTGACCAAGCCTGCCGCTTCCAACTTCCTGATCTCCTTTGTGATGAACTCTTGCCGCTCCAAAGCTTGCTTCCTGACCTTCTGCTTGATGGGTCGCGCATGAGGGCAGATAGCAAGATTGTGCTCAATCACCTCCCTGAGAACACCGGGGATGTCGGATGCTTGCCATGCAAACACATCAACATTCGCCCGCAGGAAGGTGATGAGCGTGCTTTCCTATTTGCTGTCAGGGTGGAGCTTATGGTGAAAGCCCGTCCCATGCCATCCTCCTTGACGGACACCTTCTTGGTCTCTGGCGGTGCAGCCCTGGATTTCTTGCTCTTGCCGGTGGAGCTCTTTGGCACGCCCTCGATGGGAGCACAGCACTCCGAAGAGGTGCGCTTGCCGGAGTGGGTGCGAGGGGTCTTGCCGGTCTTCTTCCCTCCCGGGGCTTCGGCGGCAGGAGCAAGTGCCTTGGCGGTTAGTCGCTGCAACTGCTTCCCGGTAGAGTTTGTCGTCGCAGATCAGCACGTCTTTCTTGTCAGAGGGGACGGTGATGATGGTCATCAGCCCAGGCATCTTCAGCATGTTGTAGGTGTAATGTGAGGCCGCCATAAACTTGGCTAGTGCTGGGCGGCCGAGGATCCCGTTGTAGGGAAAGGGGATCTCGGCGACATAAAAAACAATCCTCTCTGTCCTATAGTTCAGATCGCCTCCAAATGTCATGGGTAACATGACCTTACCCTTCGGCTGGCTTCTTCCCAGGTTGACTCCTGAAACGTGCCCGTCTCTTCAAGGTCTCCATCAGGAATCTGCAGCCTTGTGATCACAATGGGCGAGATCAAGTTCAGACTGGCCCCGCCGTCAACTAGCATTTTTGTCACCTTGAGGTTGCGTATTGTTGGTGAAACAAAAAACGACAAACACGCGACCGTAGTTGTGAGATCAGGGTGGTCCTCGGTGTCAAAAATGATAGGCATGCTGGACCACTTCAGTGGCCTTTGAGCATCGAACAATGGTTCCGCTGCTGTGATCTCTCGCGCCCACTACTTGAGCTGGCGGTGAGAGGTGTGCAGCAAGGCACCACCGTCGACCCACATGGCCTCTGTAGCTTTCTGGAACTCATGCTCGCCAGACTCGTCATCCTCGTCATGATCATCGTCTTCTTGCTTCTTGTCGCGGCCTCGAGCGGGCCTTTCTTGTTGATTATCTTTGCCGTGGCGGCCAGCTTGGCCGCCACGCTTCTTGTCGGATCCCTCAGCACCATCCTGGCCTTTCTCCTTATCTCGCCTCTCATATTCGGCTTTCTGCTTCTCTGCGAGCTGCTCGACTTACCAGCAATTCTGGAGGTCATGGCCCTTGGTGCGATGGATCTTGCAGTACTGCTTGTTGGAGCCTCCTGGCTTGTCGGCAGCTGCCAAGGCCCAGCAAGAGGCGCATCCGGCAACCTCCTTGCCGGGGTCGTCTGCCTTGGTCTTCTTGGCCGCACCGGCGTCGTTGGATCCCTCGACGGCAAGCACGGCCTTGCCCTGGCGCTTCCTGTTGGGACGTTGACCCTTCTTTGCCGGGGTGGCAGCGTCTTTGTGTGAGGAATCGGTTTCCACACCGGCGTCTTCACCGGGGTACTTCCTTCCCCCTTCAGCCCGAGCACACCTATCGGCTAGAACGTAGAGTTCTGCCACATCCTTCACCTTGTTCATCGCCAGCTCTTCACGCATCTTGCGGTTGCGCACATTCTGATGGAATGCGCTGATGATAGTGGCGGGATGAACGTCCGGGATGTTGTACTGGACCCGGCTGAACCTCTGTATGTACTTGCGCAGGTTCTCGCCTTCTTTATGGGGAATGATATGCAAGTCGCTTGCCTGGCCATGAGCTTGGTGGCCTCCCGTAAAGGCGCCAACAAACTCATGGCACAAATCCGACCAAGAAGAAATAGAATCCACTAGCAAGTGCATCAACCATGACATGATGTTGGGTTTAAGCGCCAACGGGAAGTAATTGGCAAGCACCTTGCCGTCGCGAGCTCCGGCAGCTTGCATCGCGATGGTGTAGATGCCAAGGAACTCCGACGGGTGAGTCTTCCCGTTGTACTTCTCGCCGACGTCAGGCTTGAACATGCGGTGAGTGGGCCACTGGAACTGCCGCAGCTCACGGGTAAAGGCTGGGCAACCCACCTCGTAAGGTAGGCCACCAGAGCCCCACGGAGCTGGGTGGTCCACAGTGGGCCCTGCTCGCCTATCCGACTGATGGCGCGCTTCGCACCGCCGCTCGATAGTGGTTCGAGCGTCTTCATGGGCTCGCTCCCGAAGAACTTGGCGTTGATCATGGTGTGTCTGTGGGTCGGACGACGCTATGGAAATGTTATCACAAGCGTCGTCCCGACGGACCGGCACCCGCAGTGACTGGCGTGGAGGAGGAGAATGCACCGTGGCCGCAGCGCCTCCGGTCCTTCCACCACTGGCGTGCGGTGGTTCGACAGAGCGTCGGCCTGAGGGCCCCGTTGGTCGCTGCTACCTCTTGAGCACTGCGTTGGTTTTTGCTTGAAGAGGAAAGGGTGATGCAGCAAAGTAGCCTAAGTATTTCCCTCAGTTTTTGAGAACCAAGGTATCAATCCAGTAGGTGGCTATGCGCGAGTCCCTCATACCTGCACAAAACAAATAACTCCTCGCAACCAACGTGATAAGGGGTTGTCAATCCCTTCACGGTCACTTACGAGCGTGAGATCTGATAGATATGATAGGATAATATTTTTGGTATTTTTGTGATAAATATGCAAAGTAAAATAAAAGCAAAGTAAAAAAGCAAAGGAAATAACTAAGTGTTGGAAGATTAATATGATGAAGATAGACCCGGGGGTAATAGGTTCCACTAGTGGCTTCTCTCAAGAGCATAAGTATTTTACGTTGGGTGAACGAATTACTGTTGAGCAATTGATAGAATTGAGCATAGTTATGAGAATATCTAGGTATGATCATGTATATAGGCATCACGTGCGAGACAAGTAGACCGACTCCTGCCTGCATCTACTACTATTACTCCACTCATCGACCGCTATCCAGCATGCATCTAGAGTATTAAGTTCATGAAAACAGAGTAACGCCTTAAGCAAGATGACATGATGTAGAGTGATAAATTCATGCAATATGATAAAAAACCCCATCTTGTTATCCTCTCTGGCAACAATACAATACGTGCCTTGCTGCCCCTACTGTCACTGGCAAAGGACACCCCAAGATTGAACCCAAAGCTAAGCACTTCTCCTATTGAAAGAAAGATCAATCTAGTAGGCCAAACCAAACTGATAATTCGAAGAAACTTGCAAAGATAACCAATCATACATAAAAGAATTCAGAGAAGATTCAAATATTGTTCATAGATAATCTTGATCATAAACCCACAATTCATCGTCTCAACAAACACACCGCAAAAAGAGGATTACATCGAATAGATCTCCACGAGAGAGGGGGAGAACATTGTATTGAGATCCAAAAAGAGAGAAGAAGCCATCTAGCTACTAACTATGGACCCGAAGGTCTGAGGTAAACTACTCACACTTCATCGGAGAGGCTATGGTGTTGATGTAGAAGCCCTCCATGATGGATGCCCCCTCCGGCAGAGCTCCGGAACAGGGCCCAAGATGGGATCTCATGGGTACAGAAGGTTGCGGCGGTGGAATTAGGTTTTTGGTTCCGTCTCTGGTCGTTTGGGGGTACGTAGGTATATATAGGAGGAAGAAGTACGTCGGTGGAGCATCGTGGGGCCCACGAGGGTGGAGGGCACGCCCTGGGGGGGTGGGCGCGCCCCCTACCTCGTGGCCTCCTGGAAGCTTCTCTTACGTAGGGTCCAAGTCTCGTGGATCTTGTTTGTTCCAAAAATCACGTTCCCGAAGGTTTCATTCCGTTTGGACTCCGTTTGATATTCTTTTTCTGCGAAACTCTGAAATAGGCAAAAAACAGCAATTCTGGGCTGGGCCTCCGATTAATAGGTTAGTCCCAAAAATAATATAAAAGTGGATAATAAAGCCCAATATTGTCCAAAACAGTAGATAATATAGCATGGAGCAATCAAAAATTATAGATACATTGGAGACGTATCAAGCATCCCCAAGCTTAATTCCTGCTCGTCCTCGAGTAGGTAAATGATAAAAACAGAATTTTTGATGCGGAGTGCTACTAGGCATAATTTCAATGTAATTCTTCTTAATTGTGGTATGAATATTCAGATCCGAAAGATTCAAGATAAAAGTTTATATTGACATAAAAACAATAATACTTCAAGCATACTAACTAAGCAATTATGTCCTCTCAAAATAACATGGCAAAAGAAAGTCCATCCCTACAAAATCATATAGTTTAGTCATGCTCCATTTTCTTCACACAAGAATGCTCTCATCATGCACAACCCCGATGACAAGCCAAGCAATTGTTTCATACTTTAGTAATCTCAAACCTATAAACTTTCACGCAATATATGAGCGCGAGCCATGGACATAGCACTATGGGTGGAATAGAATATGATGATGGGGGTTATGTGGAGAAGACAAAAAAGGAGAAAGTCTCACATCAACGAGGCTAATCAATGAGCTATGGAGATGCCCATCGATTGATGTTAATGCAAGGAGTAGGGATTGCCATGCAACGGATGCACTAGAGTTAAAAATGTATGAAATCTCAACAAAAGAAACTAAGTGGGTGTGCATCCAACTTGCTTGCTCACGAAGACCTAGGGCACTTGAGGAGGCCCATTGTTGGAATATACAAGCCAAGTTCTATAATGAAAAATTCCCACTAGTATATGAAAGTGACAAAACAAGAGACTCTCTATCATGAAGATTATGGTGCTACTTTGAAGCACAAGTGTGACAAAGGATAGTAGCATTGTCCCTTCTCTCTTTTTCTCTCATTTTTTTGGGCCTTCTCTTTTTTTTAGGCCTTTCTCTTTTTTTTTTAATTCCTCACTTGGGACAATGCTCTAGAAAATGATGATCATCACACTTCTATTTATTTACAACTCAATGATTACAACTCGATACTAGAACAAAGTATGACTCTATATGAATGCCTCCGGCGGTGTACCGGGATATGCAATGAACCAAGAGTGACATGTATGAAAGAATTATTGACGGTGGCTTTGCCACAAATACTATGTCAACTACATGATCATGCTAAGCAATATGACAATGATGAATGTGTCATGGTAAACGGAATGGTGGAAAGTTGCATGGCAATATATCTCGGAATTGCTATGGAAATGCCATAATAGGTAGGTATGGTGGCTGTTTTGAGGAAGATATAAGGAGGTTTATGTGTGAAAGAGCGTATCATATCACGGGGTTTGGATGCACCGGCGAAGTTTGCACCAACTCTCAATGTGAGAAAGGGCAATGCACGGTACCGAAGAGGCTAGGAATGATGGAAGGGTGAGAGTGCGTATAATCCATGGACTCAACATTAGTCATAAAGAACTCACATACTTATTGCAAAAATCTACAAGTAATCAAAAACCAAGCATTACGCGCATGCTCCTAGGGGGATAGATTGGTAGGAAAAGACCATCGCTCGTCCCCGACCGCCACCCATAAGGAGGACAATCAAAGAACACCTCATGTTTCAAATTTGTTACATAACGTTTACCATACGTGCATGCTACGGGACTTGCAAACTTCAACACAAGCATTTCTCAAATTCACAACTACTCAACTAGCACGACTTTGATATTATTACCTCCATATCTCAAAACAATCATCAAGCATCAAACTTCTCTTAGTATTCAACACACTCATAAGAAAGTTTTTACTAATCTTGAATACCTAGCATATTAGGATTATTTAAGAAAATTACCATGCTATTTAAGACTCTCAAAATAATCTAAGTGAAGCATGAGAGATCAATAGTTTCTATAAAACAAATCCACCACCGTGCTCTAAAAGATATAAGTGAAGTACTAGAGCAAAACTATATAACTCAAAAGATATAAGTGAAGCACATAGAGTATTCTAATAATTTCCAAATCATGTATGGCTCTCTCAAAAGGTGTGTACAGCAAGGATAATTGTGGTGAACTAAAAAGCAAAGACTCAAATCATACAAGACGCTCCAAGCAAAACACATATCATGTGGTGAATAAAAATATAGCTCCAAGTAAAGTTACCGATGGAAGTAGACGAAAGAGGGGATGCCTTCCGGGGCATCCCCAAGCTTTGGCTTTTTGGTGTCCTTAGATTATCTTGGGGGTTCCATGGGCATCCCCAAGCTTAGGCTCTTGCCACTCCTTGTTCCATAATCCATCAAAATCTTTCACCCAAAACTTGAAAACTTCACAACACAAAACTCAATAGAAATCTCGTGAGCTCCGTTAGCGAAAGAAAACAAAAGACCACTTCAAGGTACTAGAATGAACTCATTCTTTATTTATATTGGTGTTAGACCTACTGTATTCCAACTTCTCTATGGTTTATAAACTATTTTACTAGCCATAGATTCATCAAAATAAGCAAACAACACACGAAAACAGAATCTGTCAAAAACAGAACAGTCTGTAGTAATCTGTAACTAACGCAAACTTATGGAACTCCAAAAAATCAGACAAAATAGGAAGACCTAGGCAATTTGTTTATTGATCAGCAGCAATTGGAATCACTATTTTATCACGTTCTGGTGATTTTTAACAATTATTTTCGTGAACAGAAAGTTTCTGGAAATTTCTGCAAGATCAAATAACTATCATCCAAGAAGATCCTATAGGTTTAACTTGGCACAAACACTAATTAAAACATAAAAACACATCTAACCAGAGGCTAGATCAAAGATTTATTCCTAAACAGAAGCAAAAAGCAAAAAACTAAAAATAAAATTGGGTTGCCTCCCAACAAGCGCTATCGTTTAACGCCCCTAGCTAGGCATAAAAGCAAGGATAGATCTAGGTATTGCCATCTTTGGTAGGCAATCCATAAGTGGCTCTCATGATAGATTCATATGGCAATTTTATTTTCTTCCTAGGGAAGTGTTCCATGCCTTTCTTTAATGGAAATTGGAATCTAATATTCCCTTCCTTCATATCAATAATTGCACCAATCGTTCTAAGGAAAGGTCTACCAAGAATAATAGGACATGAAGGATTGCAATCTATATCAAGAACGATAAAATCTACGGGCACATAATTCCTATTTGCAACAATAAGAACATCATTAATTCTTCCCATAGGTTTCTTAATAGTGGAATCCGCAAGGTGCAAGTTTAGAGAGCAATCATCAAAATCACGGAAATCTAGCAAATCACACAAAGTTTTGGGAATAGTGGAAACACTAGCACCCAAATCACATAAAGCATAGAACTCATGATCCTTAATCTTAATTTTAATAGTTGGTTCCCACTCATCATAAAGTTTTCTAGGGATAGAAACTTCCAACTCAAGCTTTTCTTCATAAGATTGCATCAAGGCATCAACGATATGTTTAGTAAACGCTTTATTTTGACTATAAGCATGAGGAGAATTTAGCACGGATTGCAACAAGGAAATACAATCAATCAAAGAGCAATTTTCATAATTAAATTCCTTGAAATCCAAAATAGTGGGTTTAGCAACATCTAGGGTTTTGATTTCTTCAATCCCACTTTTATCAATTTTAGCATCAAGATCTAAAAACTCCGAATTCTTGGAACGCCTTCTAGGTAAAGGTGGATCATATTCAGTCCCATCATTATCAAGATTCATATTGCAAAACAAAGATTTAATAGGGGACACATCAATAACTTTTAGATCTTCATCTTTATTTTCATAGAAATTTGAAGAACACGCTTTCATAAAGCAATCTTTCTTAGCACGCATCCTAGCGGTTCTTTCTTTGCACTCATCAATGGAAATTCTCATGGCTTTGAGAGACTCATTGATATCATGCTTAGGAGGAATAGATCTAAGCTTTAAAGAATCAACATCAAGAGAAATTCTATCAACGTTCCTAGCCAATTCATCAACTTTAAGCAATTTCTCTTCAAGCAAAGCATTGAAATTCTTTTGCGAATTCATAAACTCTTTAACACTAGTCTCAAATCAGAGGGCATCTTATTAAAATTTCCATAAGAATTGTTGTAGGAATTACCATAATTATTAGAGGAATTACTAGGATAAGGCCTAGGATTAAAGTTTCCTCTATACGCGTTGTTACCAAAATTATTCCTACCAACAAAATTCACATCCATAGATTCATTATTATTCTCAATCAAAGTAGACAAAGGCATATCATTAGGATCAGAAGAAACACTCTTACTAGCAAATAATTTCATAAGTTCATCCATCTTTCCACTCAACACATTAATTTCTTCTATCGCATGCACTTTTTATTAGTAGATCTTTCAGTGTGCCATTGAGAATAATTAACCATAATATTATCTAGGAGTTTAGTAGCTTCTCCTAGAGTGATTTCCATAAAAGTGCCTCCCGCGGCCGAATCTAAAAGATTTCTAGAAGCAAAATTCAATCCGGCATAAAATTTTTGTATAATCATCCACAAATTCAAACCATGAGTAGGGCAATTACGTATCATTAATTTCATCCTCTCCCAAGCTTGTGCAACATGTTCATGATCAAGTTGCTTAAAATTCATAATATCGTTTCTAAGAGAGATGATCTTAGCAGGAGGAAAATACTTAAAGATAAAAGCATCTTTGCACTTGTTCCAAGAATCAATACTATTTTTAGGCAAAGACAAAAACCAAGCTTTAGCATGATCTCTAAGAGAAAAAGGAAATAGCTTCAATTTAACAATATCATTATCAACATCTTTCTTCTTTTACATATCACACAAATCAACGAAGCTATTTGGATGAGTAGCGGCATCTTCACTAGGAAGGCCGGCGAATTGATCTTTCATGACAAGATTCAACAAAGCAGCATTGATTTCACAAGATTCAGTATTGGTAAGAGGAGCAATCGAAGTGTTATGGAAATCATTATTGTTGGTATTGGTAAAGTCACATAATTAGGTATTATCTTGAGCCATCGTGACAAGCAATCCAACACACGAGCAAACAAAAAGCAAGAGAAAAAGAGGTGAGCGAAAAAGAGAGGGTGAATAAAACGGCGACTGTGAAGTGGGGGAGAGGAAAATGAGAGGCAAATGGCAAATAATGTAATGCGGGAGATAAGGGTTGTGATGGGTACTTGGTATGTTGACTTTTGCGTAGACCTCCCTGGCAACGGCGCCAGAAATCTTCTTGCTACCTCTTGAGCACTGCGTTGGTTTCCTTGAAGAGGAAAGGGTGATGCAGCAAAGTAGCATAAGTATTTCCCTCAGTTTTTGAGAACCAAGGTATCAATCCAGTAGGAGGCTACGCGCGAGTCCCTCATACCTGCACAAAACAAATAACTCCTCGCAACCAACGCGATAAGGGGTTGTCAATCCCTTCACGGTCACTTACGAGAGTGAGATCTGATAGATATGATAGGATAATATTTTTGGTATTTTTGTGATAAATATGCAAAGTAAAATAAAAGCAAAGTAAAAAGCAAAGGAAATAACTAAGTGTTGGAAGATTAATATGATGAAGATAGACCCGGGGGCCATAGGTTTCACTAGTGGCTTCTCTCAAGAGCATAAGTATTTTATGGTGGGTGAACGAATTACTGTTGAGCAATTGACAGAATTGAGCATAGTTATGAGAATATCTAGGTATGATCATGTATATAGGCATCACGTCCGAGACAAGTAGACCGACTCCTGCCTGCATCTACTACTATTACTCCACTCATCAACCGCTATCCAGCATGCATCTAGAGTATTAAGTTCATGAAAACAGAGTAACGCCTTAAGCAAGATGACATGATGTAGAGGGATAAATTCATGCAATATGATAAAAACCCCATCTTGTTATCCTCGATGGCAACAATACAATACGTGCCTTGCTGCCCCTACTGTCACTGGGAAAGGACACCGCAAGATTGAACCCAAAGCTAAGCACTTCTCCTATTGCAAGAAAGATCAATCTAGTAGGCCAAACCAAACTGATAATTCGAAGAGACTTGCAAAGATAACCAATCATACATAAAAGAATTCAGAGAAGATTCAAATATTGTTCATAGATAATCTTGATCATAAACCCACAATTCATCAGTCTCAACAAACACACCGCAAAAAGAAGATTACATCGAATAGATCTCCACGAGAGAGGGGGAGAACATTGTATTGAGATCCAAAAAGAGAGAAGAAGCCATCTAGATACTAACTATGGACCCGAAGGTCTGAGGTGAACTACTCAGACTTCATCGAAGAGGCTATGGTGTTGATGTAGAAGTCCTCCGTGATGGATGCCCCCTCCGGCGGAGCTCCGGAACAGGCCCCAAGATGGGATCTCGTGGGTACAGATGGTTGCGGCGGTGGAATTAGGTTTTTGGCTCCGTCTCTGGTCGTTTGGGGGTACGTAGGTATATATAGGAGGAAGAAGTACGTCGGTGGAGCATCGTGGGGCCCACGAGGGTGGAGGGCACGCCCCCTACCTCGTGGCCTCCTGGAAGCTTCTCTTACATAGGGTCCAAGTCTCCTGGATCTTGTTTGTTCCAAAAATCACGTTCCCGAAGGTTTCATTCCGTTTGGACTCCGTTTGATATTCTTTTTCTGCGAAACTCTGAAATAGGCAAAAAATAGCAATTTTGGGCTGGGCCTCCGGTTAATAGGTTAGTCCCAAAAATAATATAAAAGTGGATAATAAAGCCCAATATTGTCCAAAACAGAAGATAATATAGCATGGAGCAATCAAAAATTATAGATACGTTGGAGACGTATCAGTCGCGGCTCGTCTTTGTTAGCGATGCCGACGAGCCTCCAGATGGTGGCTCTCCACTCATCGAGTTTTTCCGCAACAGGAGGGAAGTCGAGGAGCGACTGCGCACTAAGGCCTCTGCTGGCGAGGGTGGTGGCGAAAGCTGCATGGACCGTGACGCGCTCCGACTTCTAACCACGTTAGAAGGAGCCCTATCACGGTCGTGCGGCTGCGCGCCATTTTCGCCAGCGCCTCGGCGTGCATGCTGGTCTTCTACGTCCCGTGAATGATGCATAGGACTCTTCCTCCGGCGGCGCCCGGGGTTACTGGTGCAGTAGCGCTGCTCGTCGCGCTCAACCTAAGAGGAGCGCGCTGGTGTAGGCATTTTGGAGGTCGCCATGCCGCCTGTAGGTGGCACGGCGCCGCCCTTGGAGGGCCCCGCGCTGCCTATGGGGCGCACGACTCCGTCTTTCGACTTGGTGGCATGTGGCTCATTGTCTTGTGCACGAACGACGCCGCTCACCAAGCTTTGGCTACCAGAGCGATGTGGGTGTTCGCAGGCAGCGCCTCAATTTCCATCCGCGACCACCCATTCGCCCGCCCGCCCTGGCACGGGCCGTTTGGCTCCGGATGAACCGATCGCCGTGATCGCCTTCTTCTTGGGAGCCATGGCGATGAAGAACTGCTAGACTAACTCCTAGAACGGATTTTCACAACTGCGCCCCCTACCTGGCGCGCCAAAGATGTCAGGGGAAACGACACCTATGGGATCACTGGGATCCCTTTTGCTACGGTTGGCGGGCGCGAGGTTGTGCAAAGAGCAGGTCTAGAAGCCAGCACGAGGACCGTTTACCCAGGTTCGGGCCGCGAGGATGCGTAATACCCTAGTCATGCTTTGGTGTATATTTGAGTGCTCTTGTGTTCTTAAACTAGCTACGATGCGTGTGTCGTCCAAAAGATCCGAATCCTCCTTCAGTACGCCTCGGGCCTCCTTTTATAGTCAAAAGGGGCTGCCACAGTGGCACATAGGAGGTGGAAAGGTATACAGTGTACAAGCTTATCGCCTGTCATTACATGACAAAGTGCATTAAATGCGTTACTTAGGTGTCCACTTGCTTTATCAGGGGCGGTAACGAGGCCCGTCTCGTCCGTCGCCGCTCCGCCTTGCTCCGACACGCGTCCAGGCCAACGAGGCATCCAGAGCCACGTAGGATGGCAGGCTGCTGAGTTGGCGTGGTGGTAGGGTCTTCACGAAGATCTGTATGCCACCACGCAGGTGTTTGGCTAGTTGGATTAGTACCCACGTACTGCCACGTGGGTACTTGCTTCAGTTGCTGGGTTGGCCGCTGAGCTGGGGCGGTGATGGGGCGGCAAGGTCTTGCCGCAGTCTTGCGTATATTCCCGTCAAGGGTCTTGCCGGGGTCTTGTGAGCGCCCTCGGCAAGAGTCTTGCCGGGGCCTTGCGAGTGTCTTCGGCAAGGAGCCTTGCCGGGGCCTCGTGGGCATCCTCGACAAGGAGCCTTATGATTGTCTTGTCTTCTGGTCCTCATCTAGGATTTGTAGGCTCTCTGTCTTCACAAAGATCTGAATGCCATCATGCAGGTACTTCCCGAGCCTTGGTTCCAATGTTGTCGATGGTGTCGGAACTCTCAGGCTCGAGGGTGGCTGCGATGTTGGTGTTGGGCGAGCTGCCCCAGTAAGGCTCTTGCTGGGGCTGTGTAGGCCGCCCCGGCAAGGCTCTTGCCGGGAGGAAGCCTGTCTGATCGCTCGCTCTTCTGCACCCTTGGTGGGAGCGCTGATCTGGTAGCCTTGCACTTCTGCTTCCCTCCTCTGACCTGTTAAGTGTGGTCGCGGGTGTGGCTCTGACTGCCCATGCATAGGTAAAGGGGCACAAAAGAGAGCCCCTACTTTTGTGCACCGACAGGACCCATCATGAGAAAGCCATCCATCTCTCATCTTACTACCAGTGGGACCCATGACGAACCAAACCATCCCAATATCCAGTGGACATTGACATTTTCTAAACAACACTGTAATTTCCCATAACAATTTGTTACAATAATTAACACAACATTAGTTTAATAAAACAACAATAATTAAAATATGTCAGATCCAGATGAAATTAATTAAACATTACTCCACAACCATGTGGGGACCCCGACTCATAAGTCGTGATCACCGAATGCACGTGTATAGTGATCCCAGAGATCAATGCTCACTGAACACACATAAGCTGAATAACAAGAGTCTTACATCCATACATACCGTCTTACACAAATTATGACCATTATGGTCAAGTCTTACATAGATAAAGCCACAAGGGCTGAATACCAAATAAACTTAAGAAACGGAAATCTTCGTAGGTAAGTAGAACCTATGCCATATGGCTTAACCCTACATGCATTCTGACTGGGAAAGCGTCCTAGTTCGCATGTTCGTCTCCAAAGAACTCTTCTTCGAACTACTGCTCTTCCATGCCTGGCCAATTAAATAACCAGTGGCAAGCCAATGAGTACTTTGAATGTACTCGCAAGCAACCCATGATTGGAACAAGGCACAATAATGCAATGATATAGCACTAAGTTGGTAGTTTGCAGAAAGCTAGTTTTGAGTGCAATGGCATGATCTATCAACAAGTAAAGCATGCATCATGGGAGTACAGATATACGTATGAACAAGTTGCAGATATCAACATAAGCAGAGTTGGACACCAATCCAACTTGATCATCGTGACAAGTCATCCGACTTAACCAAATTAGCTTCATCAACACACACACACACACACACATGTGGTTTGTAAAACTCTGGACGCAGTTTAAGCAGCACCGCCCAACTGTCCTTGACCGTGGACACGGCTATTCGAATAGTTTTACACTCTGCAGAGGTTGCACACTTTACCCACAAGATCCGGGGAACTTCCGTGTCATCCACGACCCGCGGTACCTCAAGTACCCGGGGTAAGCACCCGATCACTATCTTTCCCTAGACGACACTAACATAGAGTCCACTCGATTGGTAGTAACCCTCGTGCCCAACATTTCATATCTTAAAATTGTGGAGCCTCGCTCCCATATTCATCGCATACCACTGGCACGGGTTACCAACGATGTGTCCGATGCCCTGTGAAAACAGTCATGGCCGCCTTACCTGGCACGACCCCGTCCCGAGAGTGACTCCATGTCACCCCCGTCACTTGTAATGTGGGCACCATGCTAGTATCGGCCTAGGTAATCAATAATGCCCTTTCCCATATAAGGGTGGAGTGGTTGCGCATGTAAGGTTGGGACAGTCGACAAATATTAAATCTAATCCGTTTTCGAAAACACTCCCACAAAACTTGCTCCGGTACACCACTTCTTTAATAAGAGGTAATCTAGCTCACCATCTCCCTCGGGCATTAGTGGCACCCGACGGGGTTTTTGAGAAGTCCTTGAAAACAACTTGGTTTCCTTCACCATGCATATACCCATCCCATTTGCGCAGGAGCTACTTAGCATCCTAACTACACCCACTCGCATAACCCTCATAGAAAGGTAGGGTCATGCATCATGCAAGTGTCAACGAGAAAAGCAACGGAGGCAGACCACCTTAAGTGGTCACCACATCATCATGACTTCGATGCAAGCAATAAAAGTGCCATATGACATGCATAAAAAGGGTTTCTTAGACATGGTCAAAGGGCTGCTTGCCTTGTCCTTCAGAGTCTTCAAACCTTCTGGTCCATCTTCAAGTATTCCGTCTACTTCGCTAACTAACGACGGAAGCAATCACAATAAGCAACACAGCAAGGCAAAAATGAAAGTGCTCTAAAAATATGATGTTGACTTTTCTAGGACTTTTCTGGTTATATGAAAAATAACCAGAGTGATTTCATTGGATTTGGATCAGTGGATATTTCTGAACATTTCAATCCGATTGAATCAAGGGATTAATGGATTTGCAAGAAGTGTACAGAAACATTATTTTGAAAAATGAGCAGAGGCACCCATTTAACAAAGGATGATTTTAGAAGCACCTAGGAGTTGGTTTCACTAGATTTGGAGTTAAAATGATTTTTCTATGAATTTGGAAAGTTGGCAATATATGGAGAAATGGACCAATATTTCATGTAGCACGTAAAGTATTGGGAAAAATGTTCAAAGCCTAAGTTATGAACTTAGAAGTATCTAGGAATTTGAGTCATGGAATTTGGATAAAAAATGGGCTCTCTATGATTTCGACAGTTCATCACAGAAATGGAAAAACAGGATTTGATAAATGTTTGTGAAGAAAATCTTTATGGAAAAATATGCAAATTGCACCATGTGATAGATCATGAATTTATAAACTTATACAAATTTGAATCATCAAATTTGGAGTCCATTTGAATTATTTAGGAATTTTTAAATATTTATGAAAAGGAAAAGGAAGAAAAGAAGTCAACCTTATAAAGCGCACTGGGCGAAGCCCAGCTAAACAGCGCCTACTGGGCTCGGCCCAGTGGCTCAGCTGCGCGAGGGAGGAGGTGACGCCGAAGGCGCACTGGGCAAGCGGATCGGCCCGAAGCCGTTTCCACTTAACCCGACTGGTGGGCCGGCTCGGTCGCCTCTGCCGCTGATGGGCGGGCCCCCTGCTAGCTGGCGGGGCGGTCGTCCTCTACCTCCCGCTCGAGGCAGAGCAGGGGAGGCAGAGCGCACGCCGGCGCTCGTCCGGCGATAGCCGGCGCCTCCGGCCGTCTCCCGCGGTGCTCCGCCTATGGGCGAGCTCAGCGCGGAGTGGCGCATCCGTTGGTGCAGGTCACGGCCGCTGGAGGGGGCCGAGGTGACCGCAGCTTTGACGGTGGCGGCGGAGGTCGTCGGCCATCCGGGGCTCTCAGCAGTCGTGCATCCCCGCGACGGTTTGTGAGGTGGGGAGGGTCGCCGGACCACGGGGAGTATTTGGGTGGAGGAAAGGGAGGGAGGTGAGCTCGGTGTTGCTCGAATTTGAGCGAGCCGAAGTGGCGGCCGTGCGGTGGTAGGAGGAGAAGGAAGGCGCGGGAGGAGGAGCAGGCTGATCGAGGAGGTCTTTGGGGGGATGAGAGAGTGAACCGAGAGGGGAGAGGGACCTGGGGTGGCTGTATAAGGCGGGGCCATGGCGCACCGTGGGCGGCATCCACGGCCGCGGCCAATGCAGTGACAGGGGCCGAACTGGCACCCAGTGCCTTGTCCAGGGCGTTTGTAGGCATGGCCTAGGCCAAGGGAAAGGCAGAGGGAGAGCGGGGGAGGGCCAGAGCGTGCTCATTGGAGCTCTTGGGCGGCGGGCGCGCGTGCGAGCTGGGCGAGAGGAGGGAGAAGGAGGAGGGGGACCAGGCCGTGGCGCGTTGCGGATTCCGAGGAGAATCGTCGGGCGTGATGGGGAGGCCCGAGGTGGCCGGAGGTGCTTGGCAGGGGGCGGCTACAGTGCGGGAGCGCACTTTAGCGCGCTCCAAAGTGCCCAAATGGCCGGCATGGCCATTTTCTATGCAATGTGGGCGCGACCAAAGGTGTCTGGTAGCTCTAGGGGGGAGTAAAGAATGTGGGAGGGGCATTGGATGCCATGGAGGGCCACTGGAATGAGGAGGGAGGTGAGAAAGCAGAAGAATGCTGCTGTCCAGAAGGGTAAATGGGGATGTTTCACCCTTCAATCATTGAGCTGAGGCTAGGGAAGAGTTAATGGAGGTAGGAGGTGACCTGGTGGGGCAGCTGTGTTAAAAATTTGGGCTCATGGAGATTAGTGGAAGAGGTCAAAATGATGATTTTGGAAAAATGGCAGAAGGTGTTTGTTGTTGGTTTGGGCAAGAAAATGAATTCCACTTGCCATGAGAATTAACAGGATGGAATGGCACTTAGAAATAGGGTGTTCCACCAAATTTGAGCTCATTTGGGCAAAGTTGCCAGTGCAACTTTTGTAAACCCTAGAAATCAACAGAAATGGGTTTTCAAACATCTGGTCATGCAAAACCATTCTCCTTGATGCACCACTTGGTGTAGTGTCATCATTTGGAGATGTGCGCATGTGCACAAAAATTTAGGTAAAAAGGAGAAAGTTGGCAATGTAGAGTTGTTCAAGTTTGGTTCTGGACACATAGGGTTTTGGGGCACTTTTGTTAACCAAAATGATTTTGATTGAGATGAAACTTTGCAAGATCAACACATTATGCATATGTGACTTGCTAGAATTTTCTTGGATTTATTTGAAAATATTTCTTATAGAAATATTTCAAATACTTGAAATGAACAGAAATGGTTTTGGAGGGTTTTGTCCAATATTTTGAACATGACCATGTGTTGAAACTCATATATATGGAAAATATATGTCCACTTAGTCTCCCTAAATTTTCGCAAATATTTGTGAAACATTAGAATAATTTTACCCTATTAAAGACCATTTCTGGCCTAAAGAAAAAGTCTTTAAATAAAATAGCAAAATAACTTTTAAAATAATTATTTTGTGGTTTATGGGGGTCCTATATCTAATTAGAGTCAAATACAATTTTTGAAAGATTTTTCACATCCCGGATTAAGTACTTGTAGTTCAAGCCTTAACTTAGGGGTTTTTGGAAAACCTAATTTAGAAAATACTTTTTGGCCAAATTATTTTTACAAGAAAATACTATTCTGTTATATACACATGGCATGATAATTGGGCAAGGTTTTGGATCAAGGGGAAGGAGTATAAGAGTTGGAGGATTTATTTGATTTTTAGAGCACTTGCAAACAACACACAAAAAGCAAATCGAGCATAGTCCAGAACACTCAAAAGTTTTTGTCAAACCACATTTTGCATGATTTGTTGACTTAAGTGTTGTGGCATGAAAATTAGGGTGTGACAGACCTACCCCCCTTACAAGAATCTCGTCCCCGAGATTCCCAAACTAGGCATGGAAAGGAATACGAAAACTTGGATTTGGGGTAGTCTTCACTTCTTCAGATTGCTTCTGCTTCCGAGTAGTGCTCCATTGAATCCTTGGAGTGCTTGAGGGCGTGGCTTCGTGTATGACATTCTGCTTGTTCCCGGTTGCTAAGGGTCTCTTGCGTAAGTCGGGGTAGGCTAGATGTCAACGACTCGGTGATTGATGTCCTTGTAGATATTGGGTTAGTTAGGAAGTTAGAAGCACTTCTAGGGCTGTGACGCGTGGAGAACGTTGTGCACAATGGGTAACTCAGGTGGTAACTCCAGCTGGAAGCCGTCTACTCTCCGATCTTCTCGCAGTGATCTCGAATTGGGTCGATAATCTTGGTGTGAGCTTCACTTTGACATGAAAATGTTGGGTTCCTTTAAGAGGAGTGTCTCATAGATACACATGGTCTTCGATGCGGAAGTTTACCTCTTGGCGATGGTGGTTGGTATAGTTCTTCCTCCTTGACATGGCGGTCTTTAGATGTTCCCTAACCAGCTGAACGGTTCTTCTTCCGTCTTTGGGTAGGCAAGTAGGTCACCAAATAAAGATGACAACCAACTTGTCCAAGTACTCCATGAAGACTTGTTCATGGGGTACATAAAGTGGGATCGGGCATTGATGGTGGTCACGGTAGAGTATTGGCCAAGGTCTTCTCGGCCTAGAGCCAAAGCCTGTGGTCATGATCTGGCCATGTTGTGGCTTGGTAGGGCTTAAGGGTTTCAAGGATTCTAGGGTGCGAGTGAACGTTTATCATCTTATCCTTGAGCATAGTTTCTAAGATGCCAATCGTTCTATCTAGTCCTCCAAACAAATCACATCATATTACCGAAAGAATCATCCCGTATAGGTCGACTCCAATCATCACTCATGCTATTCATAACCTCATGACTCCCGAGAGGAGGTCTAACAAAATCATACATGTCTAAGATCCCCAAAATCATATGTATGGCCACCCCTAAGAATCCATGGGTAGAGCATACAAGCTGCTAAGCTTGAATTAAGCATCACAATCCAAGTGCTCAGCCTATTCTTCCCAAGGTCCAAGACAGAGCATCTCTATCCTAAGGAAACACGTCGTAAGCCACTCCAAGATCTTGTTTCCTTCCTATGAATCAACTCCAATAGCCCAATTACTTCCATCAATCACTACATAATCCATTAATTCTACAAATCCGATGTCTACGGTGTTCCACACGATCTCCTAAAGTTCCTATAATCCCCAAATACTTGAAAGGGCTTCCTTACTATAGTCAGTCCACCAATTTCCATCATCGGGGTCAATTAAACTCCAAGGTCATGCTTATATAGATCCCTAAATCAATTCCGACAATTAATCCAATCTCCTAATTTCTCGTCCACTGAGAAACATGGTATCAAGATCGAGATCATCAGTCTAAATCCAATTTACTCCGAACCATGTAGCCTTACTCACCACCTATACTCCATTAGGATCACCTATTTAAATCCAAATCTAATGTCTAACAGGAATTTCCTACATGTCTCCCCCAAGTCATTAGCGTAGTGCCAACTATCTCCTATCAATATCCCTTGGCTAAGTTCAATCCTCATGCTTCCAAGAATTTCAGCTTGCGATCATAATTTGCCCTACTAAATCCAATTTACTCAGGGGTAATGTAAGATATGCTACTCTATTGACGTGATCCCACCAAGTTCATCTGCCAACATGAAAGCCTCATAATCCACCAAATAGTCTCATATAATTCCTCAAAGTCATCGATATCAAGTCATTTGGCCTCTATTCCTATATCCTCAAATTGGTCTTCCCTATGGCATCGTTATTTCTTGTGCTATATTAAGATGACAATGTGCTCGCTCACTACGTCCACTAGTTTCATAATGAACCCTGTGTTATGCAAGGTTACAGAGGCTTAACTGATTTTCTTGTAATTTGCTGGTTAAGCTCAGGGTTAAGGATTCGAGTGAAGTCTCGAGGGGTCTAGGGATGGGTTTCTGATCTTTGAGGGGTAAACATAACTCTACGGGGTTGCACTGGGTCGAGGAAGCTATAGCAAAAAGTCTTCAGTGCTAGTTGGTCGTCGAAGTAGAATCCTGGGTGCATCTTGTCTTGCTGGCCTTCAGTTGAGGAGAGAGATGAGAGGGAAAATTAGCATAGAGGAGGTGGGATGCCTAAAGGGGGCTTCTATAGTGCAAGTGCAAACAAACAGGTGCAAAAAGGGCCAAACAGAAGAAACAAGGTAAGGAAGGTGATATAGTTGCGTACTTGTTGCCTAGGGCTAAAGTGCAACTGATATCAAAACACAAACCAAACAAATAAAAACAAGCAACACACAATCATGGTTCTATTCGAACCATCATATGGACTCGACTGCGCATAGGGGGGTACACGACTCATCCTACCCTAGGGGTTCTCGGACTCGGTAGTCGTGCCTTGCTCCGTGCCTCGTGCAGTCTTCTGAGTTTTCCTTAGGTGTTGGTACGTCTCTTGTAGTTTTTTCATGAGACGGTCCGGGTTGATGCTGAAGAGTCTTCAACAACTTCTCGCCTGCTGAAGTGATAGGGTGAAGGTGGCTCCTCGTAGCTGGCATTGACTCGGTCTTCTGTTGTCTTATTAATCATGATGATCCCTTTTGTATTCTAAGGCGTCGGCGGTTCCAGGTGGCAATCCTTTATGCAATGACAATAACAATGCATAGTAGAGGTCCAATCTGTCGGACACATTGTTGACAATATCACTACCGAGAGCGGGGGATGAAGAGAACCGTTTTCCTGCTCACTATAGTGAGGCGGACCAAATGGCAAGGTTCTCATCCACCGATGGTTGTCGATACAACAACGGTAGCGACAGAGTTACCCTATTAGCAATGTATATCATGATCTTGCATATCTTACACCCTGATCGTCGTAGGACAAGGTTGCATCATCCAAGGACAGTGTCAAGGGTGTCACCATCTTCTGAGTCTTGGTTTCCTCAATCCTTGAGAAGGTTTCTTCTGTCTTGTCGTGGTGTCGCCAAACTTGTGTTCAGAAGATGTGGGTGAATGTTTGGCAATGCGTTTTCCTTCTAGATTATCCACGAGGATTACAAGGAATCCAGTGGTCAGGGGCATGATGGTGCTAGCGACCATTTACAAAAGTTTTGAAGGGGAAGAGATCGATAAGGAAAAAATACCTCAGCTTTCGGAAAACTCTGAAGGGAAGAGAAGTATAGATAGTTTTGAAAATTCAGTAATAGTTTTGAAAATAGTTTTACCCTAACTAACGACCATGCTAACTAAGGCTTCCTACAGTCAGGATGGCTTTGATACCAGCTCTGTGGGGACCCCGACTCATAAGTCGTGATCACCGAATGCACGTGTACAGTGATCCCGGAGATCAATGCTCACTGAACACACAGAAGCTGAATAACAAGAGTCTTACATCCATACATACCGTCTTACACAAGATATGACCATTATGGTCAAGTCTTACATAGATAAAGCCACAAGGGCTGAATACCAAATAAACTTACGCAGCGGAAATCTTCGTAGGTACGTAGAACCCATGCCATATGCCTTAACCCTACAGGCATTCTGACTGGGAAAGCGTCCTAGTTCTCAAGTTCGTCTCCAAAGAACTCTTCTTCGAACTCCTGCTCTTCCATGCCTGGCCAATTAAATAACCAGTGGCAAGCCAATGATTACTTTGAATGTACTCGCAAGCAACCCATGATTGGAACAAGGCACAATAATGCAATGATATAACACTAAGTAGGTAGTTTGCAGAAAGCTAGTTTTGAGTGCAATGACATGAGCTATCAACAAGTAAACATGCATCATTGGAGTACAGATATCCGTATGGACAAGTTGTAGATATCAACATAAGGAGAGTTGGACACCAATCCAACTTGACCATCATGTCAAGTCATCCGACTTAACCCAATTAGCTTCATCAACACATACACATGTGGTTTGTAAAACTCTGGACGTAGTTTAAGAAGCACCGCCCAACTGTCCTTGACCGTGGACACGGCTATTCGAATAGTTTTACACTCTGCAGAGGTTGAACACTTTACCCACAAGATTCGGGGAACTTCTGTGTCATCCACGACCCGCGGTACCTGAAGTACCCGGGGGTAAGCACCCGATCACTATCTTTCCCTAGACGACACTAACATAGAGTCCACTCGATTGGTAGTAACCCTCATGCCCAACATTTCATATCTTAAAATTGTGGAGCCTCGCTCCCATATTCATCACATACCGCTGGCATGGGTTACCAACGGTGTGTCAGATGCCCTGTGAAAACAGTCATGGCCGCCCTACCTGGCACGACCCTGTCCCGAGAGTGACTCCATGTCACCCCCGTCACTAGTAATGTGGGCACCATGCTAGTATCGGCTTAGGTAATCAATAATGCCCTTTCCCATATAAGGGTAGAGTGGTTGCGCATGTAAGGTTGGGACAATTGACAAATCTTAAATCTAATCCATTTTCGAAAACACTCCCACACAACTTGCTCTGGTACACCACTTCTTTATCAAGCGGTAATCTAGCTCACCATCTCCCTCTTGCATTAGTGGCACCCGACGGTGTTTTTGGAAAGTCCTTGAAAACAACTTGGTTTCCTTCACCATGCATATACCCATCCCATTTGCGCAGGAGCTACTTAGCATCCTAACTACACCCACTCGCATAACCCTCATAGAAAGGTAGGGTCATGCATCATGCAAGTGTCAACGAGAAAAGCAACGGAGGCAGACCACCTTAAGTGGTCACCACATCATCATGACTTCGATGCAAGCAATAAAAGTGCCATATGACATGCATAAAAAGGGTTTCTTAGACATGGTCAAAGGGCTGCTTGCCTTGTCCTTCAGAGTCTTCAAACCTTCTGGTCCATCTTCAAGTACTCCGTCTACTTCGCCAACTAACGGCGGAAGCAATCATAATAAGCAACACAGCAAGGCAAAAATAAAAGTGCTCTAAAAATATGATGTTGACTTTTCGAGGACTTTTCTGGTTATATGAAATTAACTAGAGTGGTTTCATTGGATTTGGATCAGTGGATATTTCTGAACATTTCAATCTGATTGAATCAAGGGATTAATGGATTTGCAAGAAGTGTACCGAAACAATATTTTGAAAAACGAGCAGAGGCACCCATTTAACAAAGGATGATTTTAGAAGCACCTAGGAGTTGGTTTCACTAGATTTGGAGTTAAAATGATTTTTCTATGAATTTGGAAAGTTGGCAATATATGGAGAAATGGACCAATATTTTATGTGGCACATAAAGTATTGGGAAAAATGTTCAAAGCCTAAGTTATGAACTTAGAAGTATCTAGGAATTTGAGTCATGGAATTTGGATAAAAAATGGGCTCTTTGTGATTTCTAAAGTTCATCACAGAAATGGAAAAACAAGATTTGATAAATGTTTGTGAAGAAAATCTTTATGGAAAAATATGCAAATTGCACCATGTGATAGATCATGAATTTATGAACTTATACAAATTTGAATCATCAAATTTGGAGTCCATTTGAATTATTTAGGAATTTTTAAATATCTATGAAAAGGAAAAGGAAGAAAAGAAGTCAACCTTATAAAGCGCACCAGGCGAAGCCCAGCTAAACAACGCCTACTGGGCTCGGCCCAGTGGCTCGGCTGCGTGAGGGAGGAGGTGACGCCGAAGGCGTACTGCGAGAGGGCGCTACCCAGCGGGGCAAGCGAATCGGCACGAAGCCGTTTCCACTTAACCCGACTGGTGGGCCGGCTCGGTCGCCTCTATCGCTTACGGGCGGGCCCCCTGCCAGCTGGCGGGGCGGTCATCCTCTACCTCCTGCTCGAGGCAGAGTAGGGGAGGCAGAGCGCGCGCCGGCGCCTCCGGCCGTTTCCCGCGGCGCTCCGCCTATGGGCGAGCTCAACACGGAGTGGCGCATCCGCTGGTGCAGGTCACGGCCGCTGGAGGGGGCCGACGTGACCGCATCTTTGACGGTGGTGGGGGAGGTCGTTGTCCATCCGTGGCTCTCGGCAGTCGTGCATCCCCGTGACGGTTCGAGGAGGTGGGGAGGGTCGCTGGACCACGGGGAGTCTTTGGGTGGAGGAAAGGGAGGGAGGTGAGCTCGGTGTTGCTTGTATTTGAGCTAGGTGAAGTGGCGGCTGTGCGGTGGTAGGAGAAGGAATGCGCGGGAGGAGGAGTAGGCTGCTCGAGGCGGTCTCTGGGGGATGAGGGAGTGAACCAAGAGGGGAGAGGGACCTGGGGTTGCTGTATAAGGTGGGGCCATGGCGCACCGTGGGCGGCGTCCACGACCGTGGCCAATGCAGTGCCAGGGGCCGAACCGGCACCCAGTGCCTTGTCCAGGGTGTTTGTAGGCGAGGCCTAGGCCAAGGGAAAGGCAGAGGGAGAGCGGGGGAGGGCCAGAGCATCACGCGTGTGAGCGTGCTCATTGGAGCTCTCGGGCGGCGGGCGCGCGTGTGAGCTGGGGCGAGAGGAGGGAGAAGGAGGAGGGGGACCAAGCCGTGGCGTGTGCGAACGCCGAGGAGCATCGTCGGGCGCGATGGGGAGGCCCGAGGTGGCCGGAGGTGCTTGGCAGGGGGCGGCTACAGTGAGGGAGCACACTGTAGCGCGCTCCAGAGCGCCCAAATGGCCGGCGTGGCCATGTTCTATGCAATGTGGGCACGGCCAAAGGTGTCTGGTAGCTCTAGGGGGGAGTAAAGAATGTGGGAGGGGCGTTGGATGCCATGGAGGGCCACTGGAATGAGGAGGGAGGTGAGAAAGGAGAAGAATGCTGTTGTCCAGAAGGGTAAATGGGGATGTTTCACCCCTCAATCATTGAGCTAAGGCCAGGGAAGAATTACTGGAGGTAGGAGGTGACCTGGGGCAGCTGTGGTAAAAATTTGGGCTCATGGAGATTAGTGGAAGAGGTCAAAATGATGATTTTGGAAAAAGGGCAGAAGGTGTTTGTTGTTGGTTTGGGAAAGATAATGAATTCCACTTGCTATGAGAATTAATAGGATGGAATGGCATTTAGAAATAGGTTGTTCCACCAAATTTGAGCTCATTTGGGCAAAGTTGCCAGTGCAACTTTTGTAAACCCTAGAAATCAACAGAAATGGGTTTTCCAAGATCTAGTCATCCAAAACCATTCTCCTTGATGCACCACTTGGTGTAGTGTCATCATTTGGAGATGTGGGAATGTCCACAAAAATTTAGGTAAAAAGGAGAAAGTTGGCAATGTAGAGTTGTTCATGTTTGGTTCTGGACAGAGAGGGTTTTGGGGCACTTTTGTTAACCCAAATGATTTTGATTGAGATGAAACTTTCAAAGATTAACACACTATGCATATGTGACTTGCTAGAATTTTCTTGGATTTATTTTAAAATATTTCTTATAGAAATATTTCAAATACTTGAAATGAACAGAAATGGTTTTGGAGGGTTTTGTCCAATATTTTGAACATGACCATGTGTTGAAACTCATATATATGGAAAATATATGTCCACTGAGTCTCCCTAAATTTTCGCAAATATTTGTGAAACATTAAAATAATTTTACCCTATTAAAGACCATTTCTGGCCTAAAGAAAAAGCCTTTAAATAAAATAGCAAAATAACTTTTAAAATAATTATTTTGTGATTTATGGGTGTCCTATATCTAATAGGAGTCAAATACAATTTTTGAAAGATTTTTCACATCCCATATTAAGTACTTGTAGTTCAAGCCTTAACTCAGGGGTTTTTGGAAAACCTAATTTAGAAGATACTTTTTGGCCAAATTATTTTTACAAGAAAATACTATTCTGTTCTATACACATGGCACGATCATTAGGCAAGGGTTTGGATTGTATAAGAGTTGGAGGATTTATTTGATTTTTAGAGCACTTGCAGACAACACACAAAAAGCAAATCGAGCAAAGTCCAGAACACTCAAAAGTTTTTGTCAAACCGCATTTTGCATGATTTCTTGACTTAAGTGTTGTGGCATGAAAATCAGGGTGTGACAAACCACTAGTTAAATCCTAGCTAATTACATCCAATCAATTATTAGAGTCCGCACTCCGTAGGAGGATGAGCTCGCTGGAGCCAACTCAGTCGGAGCTGGAGCTCACAAGGTCCTCCTTGTCGAATGAGAATAGGAGGATGAGCTCGCTGGTGCCATTGTAATCGGATCCAGACACCTCCGTGAAACTACACCCACCATGACTTTTGTCCACATGACGGGCGCCAAGGTTGGCCATCGGCCACCGCCGCTGCAGCCCCCGCTGGCCTCCGATGGGATCCGTGGCCCAACGACCACCTAGGTTGGCCACTTACAAGATTGGTGGTGCCGCCAACGAGATCTGTGGTGCCTCTCACTAGGTGGTTGACCATCGACGGGATCCGCGGTGCCACCGCCACCGAGAACCCCGTTGGCCATCAACGGGATCCATGGCTCCACCACCGACCGGACCCGCAGCATCGTCGTCGCTGCCTACCACGCTACATCACGCGACGGATGGCACGGTTGGCCACTTACGGGACGGATCCATGGCACCTCTGCCTAGGTGGTCGACCACCGACGGGAACCGTGGCACCGCCGCCACCGGGAACCCCGCTGGCCTCCCCCACTGGCCATTGATGAGATCCATGGCCCCACCACCGGCCGGACCCGTGGCATCGTCGCCGCCGCCTACCATGGTCCATCATGCGATGGTCGACACGGTTGGCCACCGACCGAATCGACTGCATCAGGCCGCACGCGGGCACCGGTGTGGCCACCGACGGGGAGGTCGGCGTGGCTGGTTGCACAATGGCTCTGCTCGAACAATGGTGGCGGAGCACTGTGCGTGGGGAAGGGGATATGATTTGAGAGAGGGGGAGGGGATCTGGGACTAGGGTTTGACTGACAGGTGAGAATAAAAGGGAACCTGGGAGGGTGATGGGTCCCACTTGTCTGTGTCTCATCACAAAGTGAAGAGCAAGGACAAAATTGTCCAACAAACAGTCCACTGATGGTCAACCCACGGTCAAATGGCACTAACTGGACGGAACCGTGACGGAAGGACAAAACGACAAGAAGAGCAAAGTGGCTTGGGCAAGACCGAGTGTTTTCGGAAACTAGGGGCAAAACTGCCAACTGGGACTCAAGTAAGGGCACATAAATAATTATCCCTTTATTGTAACTTTCACACCCGTTACATGCATAGCACTGCAATGAGGTAAATACATCATACTAAAACTTTTATTGTAAATCACGAAAGAACTAAAGATCAAACCAAGAAAGATGATAATGATAAAAGTGATGGTGATACGATACCCGGGCACCTCCCCCAAGCTCGGAGCAAGCCAAGGGTGGTGCCCATACCTACTCAAGTTTCCTTCTATGGTGACGATGTTGATGAAGTGGTGGGCTTGTCGTCCATCTTCCCCGGCATAGGTTCCCCATCAAAGAAAGAAGAACGTGTCTCTGGAATCCTGTAATCTACAGCTAAGCTCATCCTTTTAACCCGGATTCATACTCACAATTTTTGTTTTGTAGTTCATAAACTTTTGGTCTGAGTTCTTCAATCAGGACATGGAGATTGTCGGTGGCCTCCCCGATCTTGTTGGTGTTCCACTTATGGCCATGAACCAAATCCTTGATCTTGCAATGGTTGGCATCAAGTCCACACTCCACCATCCTTAGGAACTTGAAGATTTCCTGCTCCACAATTTCTAGCCTGGCCTTCTTGTCTCCCTCCTTCTTTGGTCCTTGAACGTACCGGATGCGGTTCCCCTCATTAGGATGCATGGTCTGAGGGTGCTTCATCACCTCCGGAAGATAGGGATTGATGACCTTCTCAAATAATTTGTCCTTGGATGAGCTTGATGGCGACATGGCAATCTAGATCCTGACAGAAAATAGCTCGAAAAAAGAATAGAGGAGAAACTTGTGATATGGAGGTCAAAATAGTTGAAGATATATATAATGAATTTTTATCTTGGAGGATAATTCTCCGATAGGAAAACAAAGTTGGGAAGGTCCAGGAGGCCCCACCAGATATGATGGCGTGCCCCTAGGGGCGGAACCACTTGATCTTGTGGTATCCTCATGGACCTTCTTGGGTGTTTCTTATTTTCCTAAATTTTTATATATTCCAAAACGGACCGAAAATAATTTTTATGGAATTTTTGGAGTCGGTTTACTTACCTTATCACGTACCTTTTCCTTTTTGAGGGTTCCGAAGTACTCCAGAAGGTCTCTTCGATGTAGTCTTCAAGTTCAGTTACTTGAATAATGACCGAATCAACGTTAATGGGGGTACCTTCAATATAATGTCTAATTCTTTGCCCATTAACCACCTTAGGGTTGCTTCCTTCGGCGTTATTGATCTTGATGGCTCTGGAGCAGTAATGCTTTTAACAATATACTGTCCTTCCCACTTAGAGAGTAGTTTACCTGCAAAGTATCTTAAATGAGACTTGTACGAAAGAACTTTATCACAGATATGAAATTCCTATTTCAGAATTGTTTTATCATGCCATCTTTTAATTCCTCTTTGAATAATTTAGCATTCTCATAAGCATGTGTCCTTGATAACCCACAAGTATTGGGAATCACAAAAGTTTTCGAGGGTAGGGTATTCAACCCAAATTTATTGATTCGACACAGGGGAGCCAAAGAATATTTGCAAGCATTAGCAGTTGAGTTGTCAGTTCTTTCGGATTCAGGGCTCCGCACACCCAAGAAAGGTTCGAACTCTGGGATGTGTGCAAGGAACTCAACCTCTCCGGCCAACCAGTTCGTCACCCCCATGGCCTAGCTTTATGAACAAGAAAGAAGAGGGATACATCAATTTACCCAGGTTCGGGCCACCTTGCGGTGTCAGACCCTACTCCTGCTTTGTGGTGGATTAGCCTCACGAGGGGCTGAGGATGAACTAGTACAAGGAAAGAACAACCTCACGAGGTATGCTCTGGTGTGGGTGTGGGCTAGTGAGGTGTGGGTCTCATCCAACCAGAGCTCTCCTTTATAGTGGTGGCTAAGCTATATTTATAGTGGCCTCGGTCCTCTTCCCTCGAACGAAGGCGGGAAGGGATCCCATAGTGGCCAATTTCGAAGGGGGACAAGTAGTACATCTTATCCTGACGAAAGGTGGTCTTCGCCTACAAAGTTTCTGGTCATGACGTTGTGGTGGGCTCGGTGATGACATCCGTCCTGCCGTCCTGGCGGTCTTGGTATTGTTGCACGAGAATGGAAACCTTTGGCTGATTCCTCGGGACCCTGCGCCTGCGCTTGCCTCCTTAGCACCAAAGAGGAAACCCGCACCTCTGCACCCGCTGGCACCCGCCTAGCCTTGATCGTCATGGCTGGCGTCACCTCAACCTCATGAGGTGGGCGCCTGCATAGAAATCTCCGCTCCTCAGGAGCCAGCCCGGGGAGGCCCCTCCCTCCTGAGGTCTTGATGTCGTCCGCCTTGTGAGGCCTGGTCCCTCGCGAGGGTCTTGTCTTGAAGGTGCTGAAGATGGGCCGTACCAGGCCATCGATGGAGTCACGGCATGGGCCGCAAGCAAGCAAGATTGGGTATCCTGGTTCCTAGAATGCCAACAATAACCCCCGGGCCGAAGGCGTGCTCGGACTTGGCTTTGGGGCGAAGCCAAAGGGCAAGGGCAAAACACCGTGAGTCCCAATCGCCTGCGGACGGAGCCGACGCATGGTGCTTGATGGGACGTGGGCGTCTCCACTTCCCCACGCTGCCTCGGCAACTGCTCAAGTTGACAAAATGACTGGCACCTGCCACCGAGCCTTCATTTCCTGCTCTTCGCCTTGTTCTAGATCCCCTTTCCTCCTGCCAAGAGCGTCTCTAGATCTGGTGGAATTTCTCCCCCTTTCCGTGTATTTCCCTCCAAGGTTAAGCAGATGGCATCCGGAAAGGCGAAGCCGGCTGCGCAGGCCATGGGGTCCTCATCTTCTCTAGCGCAGGCCCTCAGCACATCCTCCATCACCGAAGAGAGACACCTCGCCGCCGCGCTCCTGCTGATGGCGAGCAACCACAATGAGCAGAATGAGATGGTGCTCCTAGCTGGCTCCGCCGACCCTAGGACCTTGGCGGAGACGTTCTATCCCTTCTTCCCCCACAGCGTCTTTGTGGGGCTTGTCCCACCTTTCTCCGGGTTCTTCACCGCCGTTCTCGACCACTACCAGGTTCCGTTCTCGACTACTACCAGGTTCAGGTTAGCACCTCCAGCCCAACTCGATCCTTCTCTTGTGCATCCTTGCCTTCTACTGCGAGGCATTCGTGGGCGTGATGCCCTCCGTCGCACTCCTCCGCCACTTCATCTACCTCCGGATGCACGACCAGAACCAATGCTCCGGCTGCTTCTCCTTCACCGCAGTCCACTGTGGCAACATGCTCATGAGGGCCGGGAAGAAGGTGGAGAACTTCCAGCGCAAGTGGGTCTTCATGGACGCTAGGGGCCACCACGCGCAGCTGGAATTGCCGACCGAGCTATCGGAGAAGCTGGATCAGTGGGGTCATGAGAAGCTCACCGACCCAGCGGACATGGAGACCGGAGCGCTGATGGGGGCCATGCTCGTCAAGGAGTTCTGGAAGCAGTGAATGGCCCCGCTCCAGGCGCACAGACGTCCCATGTGGGAGCTCAACGGCGCCAAGGACGACATTCGGCTGCGCTCAAGGAGCTTGGCAGGCGAGGAACTGGTCAAGACCATGCACACCATGCTTGAGAAGGACCTGGGCAGCCTCCCGGCGGCCTACATCCCACTGTACCATCGTGCCGACGGGGCAGCGTAGGTTGCTGCCATGCCCACCTTCAATGAGTTGGGGCTCGTGCCGCCCGTGCTCCCCAATCCTCCGGTGCCGGTGTCTTCCAGTGAGAACTCCAGGGAAGAGGACGAGGATGACTCGGAGGCGACCTTGGACGATGTGGCAGAGAACTCTCCCCCGTCTCAGGGCGAGCTTCTTCGTGGCTTCTCCGACGATGACGACACCATGGAACCCCCGGCCGTGGAGCCCCCACGCTCCACTGGGGTGGTGACGAGGTCCGGAGCCGCTTCTCCAACCGAGCGGAGGCCAGGCTGGACGACTCCGAAAAAAGCGGTGTGGTGCCCCTCCTCTAGGGAGATGCCTCCGCCATGCCAACGGTCGATGCTGCATCGAGGCCAGCCGCCGTGTGCCCCGCCAATCCTCAGGACGCGGCGGAGCCCATGCTTAGGAAGATTGGGGCACCCTGGCCTCGGCTAGGAAGAGGGCGTACATTGCTGCTGACGAGTAAGCATCTTACCTTATCTTTGTTTGCCATCCTTGATGCAGTGCCCACAATACTCCCCTCCTGGTGACCAGGTTGGAGACCGTGGTGAAGAAGAGGAAGGATGAAGCCGGGACCCCGGAGGTACCACTGCCCACCGCGACCGCAGCGACCCTGGCGCAGACGGAGGAGATAGCCTCGCGCTTCCCCGTGACCGAGCGGGCCCCTGAAAGCACGGTGGTGGAGCCTCTGGAGGCGGCCACCCCCGTGGGCCAGCAGGCTCCTGAGCTGTCCGTCCCCGTCATGCATGCGAGCGGTTTGGAGGCTCCGGAGCCCCCGGCTTCCCCTGCTGCTGCGGTGATGCCAGCTCATGCGCCAATGTTGCCTCCTCCCCAGGCCGTTGTGCTGGCGGACTGTGGACCCTTCGTTAGGGCCGGAGCTCTGGAGGAGGCCTACACCACGCAAGATCAGTTCCGGGCCAATCTCCAGGACACCGACAGGGGCATGGTGATGGGACGCATGGGGCTGATCTAGGGGTGGCTTCAGGCCGACACGTCTGTTAGGACGTCTTGGAGAGTCGAGGCTGCCGTCGCGGAGAGCAGGAAGGAGGCCGGCGAGGCCATGGTGGCTCGTGACGCGGCACTGGCCGATGCGGCGTCCTTCAAGGGGCGCTGTAGCGAGGCGGAGGTGGAGCTGAAGACTCTCCGCGAGGAGCAGGCCGCCCACAGCCAACGGCTCCAGCAGCAGGAGGAGGAGCTCAAGGCCCGTGAGGCGGCGCTTGCCGACCGCGACGCCAAGCTAGCCTAGGCAACCAAGGACCAAGCCGCGGAGCGGGACTGCCTGAGCAAGCTGAAGGAGGAGGTGGACAAGGCCCCGGCGTCCCATGCCCAGCTTGCCTCCGAGGCGACGGTCCGGCTGGAAGCCAGGGAGAAGACCCTTGGTGCAGCCAAGGAGAAGGCAGCCGTGGAGCGTGAAGCCTTCGTCTCCCTCGAGCTGAGGTCGCGCGAGGCGTTGCGCTCCCTGTACGGGGGAGGGTACAAGAATCCGCTGGCGACCCCGGAGGATGGCCTTGCTGGGCTTCTCCCCAAGCTTGTCGAAGCGATTGAAGGCGTCGCTGCTGGAGTGGACTCCATGGTGGAGGGGGAGTGCTGCGTGCTCTTCACCGCGGCCGCAACGCGTGTCTTCAGCCACCTCCACCTCCGGGATCCAACCCTCGACCTTAGCACCCTGACCGAACCGGTGGCTTCTGAGTCCCGCAGAGCTGCTGGATAGGCCATGAAGAAGCAGGTGGAAGCCCTACTGAAGAAGTTCATCTGCGTCCCCGACCCCGCGGATGCGGCGACCGGAGCCGACAGTGAAGTTGGTGGCGGCATCGTCGACGATAGGCTCCCCAAGGCGGGTGACAGCGGCAGCCAAGGTGACGGCGACGCTTCCTCCTAGTTCGACCCTGCAACATCCATCATGCCCCACGGAGGCGTGAGAAGTTCTGTTTAAATTCGTGGAACATTGTGTTTTGTAATAATTGTCGGGACTCTAAAATTTCCTTTCCATGCTCATTTTCCTTCTTGTTTGCCTTAGTGTTGTGCGTCGGCAGGGGCCGACCCTGGGCATACCTCAACCATCGTTGGGGCTTCTGGATCACCAGGACAAGGCCAAGGGGCCAGGGGCTACATGACTAGTGAGGCCCATCTGTCGCGATGCTCAGGGGTCCCCCTTGACGTTCGAACATCCCTCATGAAGGAAGCGTGAGCAGCATCTGAGTTAATCCGGAGTCCCCATACCTTTCCTCGCCAGCTTTTTCCTGGGAGGGTCGCGAGAACCAGGTGCTAGAGACCTGGTGAGGTGGCGTGCGCCAGGCATGACCTGGGCGCAGCCCCCATGCCCAGCCCCCTCGCCCAGCACTCCCGTAGGGAAAAAAGCGCGGTGAGGCCGGGCGGCGAGCCCATTGGCCCTCCTGAGGTTATTGCAGCCACTAGGGTGCGCTCAGTTGTTTATTCACCAGCGCGAGCATGGTGCTTCCACTTGGCATGGGCATAGCCATTCCTCGACAGTGTCATCTGCTAGCGCGGAGCGTGGGGCTTCCATTGGTGCGTTAGTGGGAGTTCCCTCGGGGGGGGGGGATACTCTGGGGCATGTACAGCCCCGTCCATACACGTGGCTAGCACGACAGGACTAGGGGAGGTGTATATGGGCACTCGTGAGCCAGCGCGGGACTCACGAGGCCCTACCTCAAGGTGGGTTTGATACGTCCATTTTGCATCATGCTTTTATATCGATATTTATTTCATTATGGGCTGTTATTGCACATTATGTCACAATACTTATGCCATTTCTCTCTTATTTTACAAGGTTTACATGAAGAGGGAGAATGCCGGCAGCTGGAATTCTGGGCTGGAAAAGGAGCAAATATTAGAGACCTATTCTGCACAACCCCAAAAGTACTGAAACTCCATGAAAGTCAGTTTTGGAATATATTAAAAATATTGGGCGAAGAAAGCACCAGAGGGGGCCACCCACTGTGCATGAGGGTGGAGGGCGCGCCCTACCCCCTTGGGCATGCCCCCCTGCCTCGTGGGCCACCTGGAAGCCCTCGATGCCCATCTTCGGGTATAAGGTGTCTTTTTCCCTGGAAAAAATCATAAGGAAGCTTTCAGGACGAAGTGTCGCCATCTCGAGGCGGAACCTTGGCGGAACCAATCTAGGGCTCCGGCGGAGCTGTTCTGCCGGGGAAACATCCCTTCGGGATGGGGAAATCATCACCATCGTCATCACCATCAATCCTCTCATCGGGAGGGGGTCAATCTCCATCAACATCTGCACCAGCACCATCTCCTCTCAAACCCTAGTTCATCTCTTGTATCCGATCTTTGTCTAAAAACCTCAGATTAGTACATATGGGTTGCTAGTAGTGTTGATTACTCCTTGTAGTTGATGCTAGTTGGTTTATTCGGTGGAAGATTATATGTTCAGATCCTTTATGCACATTAATACCCCTCTGATTATTAACATGAATATGATTTGTGAGTAGTTACGTTTGTTCCCGAGGACATGGGAGAAGTCTTGTTATAAGTAGTCATGTGAATTTGGTATTCTTTCGATATTTTGATGAGATGTATGTTGTCTTTCCTCTAGTGGTGTTATGTGAACGTCGACCACATGACACTTCACCATTGTTTGGGCCTAGGGGAAGGCATTGGGAAGTAATAAGTAGATCATGGGTTTCTAGAGTGACAGAAGCATAAACCCTAGTTTATGCGTTGCTTCGTAAAGGGCTGATTTGGATCCATATGTTTCATGCTATGGTTAGGTTTACCTTAATTCTTCTTTCATAGTTGCGGATGCTTGCGAGGGGGGTTAACCATAAGTGGGATGCTTGTCCAAGGAAGGCAGTACCCAAGCACCGGTCTGCCCACATATCAAATTATCAAAGTAACGAACGCGAATCATATGAGCATGATGAAAACTAGCTTGACGATAATTCCCATGTGTCCTTGGGAGCGCTTTCCTTATATAAGAGTTTGTCCAGGGTTGTCGTTTGCTACAAAAAGGATTGGGCCACCTTTCTACACCTTGTTTACTTTTGTTACTTGTTACCCGTTACGAATTACCTTATCATAAAACTATCTGTTACCAATACTTTCAGTGCTTGCAGAGAATATCTTACTGAAAACTGCTTGTCATTTCCTTGTGCTCCTTGTTGGGTTCGACACTCTTACTTATCGAAAGGACTACGATAGATCCCCTATACTTGTGGGTCATCAAGACTCTTTTCTGGCGCCATTGCCGGGGAGTGAAGCGCCTTTGGTAGGTGGAATTTGGTAAGGAAAAATTTATATAGTGTGCTGAAATTTACTGTCACTTGTTACTATGGAAAATAATCCTTCGAGGGGCTTGTTCGGGGTATCTTCACCCCGACCAGTAGAGCAAAGAGTTGCTCCTCAACCTACTAAACCTACTGAAAATGTTTACTTTGAAATTCCTTCGGGTATGATAGAGAAACTGCTAGCTAATCCTTTTATAGGAGATGGAACATTACATCACGATATGCACCTAATCTATGTGGATGAAGTTTGTGGATTATTTAAGCTTGCAGGTATGCCGAGGATGTTATCAAGAAGAAGGTATTCCCTTTATCTTTGAAGGGAAAGGCATTGACATGGTTTAGGCTATGTGATGATATTGGATCATGGAACTACAACCAATTGAAATTGGAATTTTATCAGAAGTTTATCCTATGCATCTGGTTCATCGTGATCGTAATTATATATATAATTTTTGGCCTCGCGAAGGAGAAAGTATCGATCAAGCTTGGGGGAGTCTTAAGTCAATGTTATACTCATGCCCCAATCATGAGCTCTCAAGATAAATTATTATTCAAAAAAATTATGCTCGACTTTCTCTCAATAATCGCTCCATGCTCGATACTTCTTGTACTGGTTCTTTATGATGAAGACTATTGAATTCAAATGGGATTTATTGGAAAGAATTAAATGCAACTCTGAAGATTGGGAACTCGATGAAGGTAAGGAGTCAGGTATAACACCTAAGTTTATTGTGTTAAATCTTTTATGGATACCGATGCTTTTCGTGAATTTAGCACTAAATATGGACTTGACTCTGAGATAGTAGCTTCTTTATGTGAATCATTTGCTACTCATGTTGATCTCCCTAAGAATAAGTGGTTTAAATATCATCCTCCCATTGAAGTAAAAGTAGTTGAACCTATTAAAGTTGAAGAAAAGACTATCACTTATAATGTTGATCCTATTGTTCCTACCGCTTATATTGAGAAACCACCTTTCCCTGTTAGAATAAAGGATCATGCTAAAGCTTCAACTGTGGTTCGTAAGAGTAATGCTAGAACACCTACACCCCCTGAGAAAATTAAAGTTGAACCTAGTATTGCTATGGTTAAAGAATCTCTTGGTCGATAATATTGATGGGCATGTTATTTACTTCTGTGATGAAGCTGCTAGAATCGCTAGACCCGATACTAAAAATAAACATAGACCTGTTGTAGGCATGCCTGTTGTTTCTGTTAAAATAGGAGATCATTGCTATCATGGCTTATGTGATATGGGTGCTAGTGCGAGTGCAATACCTCATTCCGTATACGAATAAATTATGCATGATATTGTACCTGCTGAGATAGAAGATATTGATGTTACAATTAAGCTTGCTAGTAGAGATACTATTTCACCAATTGGGATTGTTAGAGATGTTGAAGTCTTGTGTGGGAAAGTTAAATATCCTACTGATTTTCTTGTTCTTGGTTCCCCACAAGATGACTTTTGTCCCATTATATTAGGTAGACCCTTCTTGAATACTGTTAATGCTAAGATAGACTGCGAAAAGGATATTGTTACTGTTGGTTTAGGGGATATGTCTCATGATTTTAATTTTGCTAAATTTCGTAGACCACCCCATGATAAATAATTGCCTAGTAAAGATGAAATCATTTTTCTTGCTTCTATTGCCATGCCTCCTAATGATCCTTTAGAATAATATTTCCTAGACCATGAAATGATATGTTTATGAATGAAAGAAGGGAAATCAATAAAGTATTCTTTAAATAGGGACCTATTTTGAAACACAACTTGCCTGCTGAAATTTTAGGGGATCCTCCTCCACCCAAGGGTGATCCCATGTTTGAGCTTAAACCATTACCTGATACTCTTAAATATGCTTTTCTTGATGAAAAGAGGATATATCCTGTTATTATTAGTGCTAACCTTTCAGAGCAGGAAGAAGAGAAATTATTGAAAACTCTGAAGAAGCACCGTGCTGCTATTGGATATACTCTTGATGATCTTAAGGGCATTAGTCCCACTCTATGCCAGCACAAAATAAAATTGGAGAATGACGCTAAACCGGTAGTTGATCACCAAGGACGGTTAAATCCTAAGATGAAAGAAGTGGTAAGAAATGAAATACTAAAGCTTCTGGAGGCAGGTATAATTTATCCCGTTGCTGATAGTCAGTGGGCAAGTCCTGTCCATTGTGTCCCTAAGAAGGGAGGTATTACTGTTGTTCCTAATGATAAAGATGAATTGATCCCACAAAGATTTGTTACAGGTTATAGAATGGTAATTGACTTCCGCAAATTAAATAAAGCTACTAGAAAGGATCATTACCCTTTACCTTTTATTGATCAAATGCTAGAAAGATTATCCAAACATACACATTTCTACTTTCTAGAGTTATTCTGGTTTCTCTCAAATACCTGTGTTAAAAGAGGATCAGGAAAAGACCACTTTTACTTGCCCTTTCGGTACCTTTGCTTATAGACGTATGCCTTTTGGTTTATGTATTGCACCTGCTACCTTTCAAAGATGTATAACTGCTATATTCTCTGACTTTTGTGAAAAGATTGTTGAGGTTTTCATGGATGATTTCTCCGTGTATGGAACTTCTTTTGATGATTGCTTAAGCAATCTTGATCGAGTTTTGCAGAGATGTGAAGAAACTAATCTTGTCTTGAATTGGGAGAAGTGCCACTTTATGGTTAATGAAGGTATTTTCTTGGGGCATAAAATTTTTGAAAGAGGTATTGAAGTTGATAAAGCTAAAGTTGATGCTATTGAAAAGATGCCGTGTCCTAAGGACATTAAAGGTATAAGAAGTTTCCTTGGTCATGCCAGTTTTTATAAGAGGTTCATTAAAGACTTCTCAAAAAATTTCTAGGCCTCTGACTAATCTCTTACAAAAAGATGTTCCTTTTGTCTTTGATGGTGATTGTGTAGAAGTATTTGAAATACTTAAGAAATCCTTGATTTCTGCATCTATTGTTCAGCCACCTGATTGGAATTTACCCTTTGAAATTATGTGTGATGCTAGTGATTATGCTGTAGGTGCTGTTCTAGGACAAAGAGTTGATAAGAAATTAAATGTTATCCAATATGCTAGTAAAACTCTAGACAGTGCCCAGAGAAATTATGCTACTACTAAAAAAGAATTTTTAGCAGTTGTATTTGCTTGTGATAAGTTCAGACCTTATATTGTTGATTCTAAAGTAACTATTCACACTGATCATGCTGCTATTAAATATCTTATGGAAAAGAAAGATGCTAAACCTAGACTTGTTAGATGGGTTCTCTTGCTACAAGAATTTGATTTGCATATTATTGATAGAAAGGGAGCTGAGAACCCCGTTGCAGAAAACTTATCTAGGTTAGAGAATGTTCTTGATGACCCACTACCTATTGATGATAGCTTTCCTGATGAACAATTAGCTATCATAAATGCTTCTCTTATTGCTCCATGGTATGCTGATTATGCTAATTACATTGTTGCTAAAATTATACCACCTAGTTTCACATACCAGCAAAAGAAAAAGTTTTCCTATGATTTAAGACATTACTTCTGGGATGACCCACACCTTTATAAACAAGGAGTAGATGGTGTTATTAGACGTTGGGTACCTGAGCATGAACAGGAACAGATCCTATGCAAGTGTCACTCCGAGGCTTATGGAGGACACCACGCTGGAGATAGAACTGCACATAAGGTATGGCAATCCAGTTTTTATTGGCCTACTCTTTTCAAAGATGCCCGTAAGTTTGTCTTGTCTTGTGATGAATGTCAAAGAATTGGTAATATTAGTAGACGTCAAGAAATGCCTATGAACTATTCACTTGTTATTGAACCATTTGATGTTTGGGGCTTTGATTATATGGGACCATTTCCTTCCTCTAATGGGTATACACATATTTTAGTCTGTTGATTACGTTACTAAGTGGGTAGAAGCTATTCCAACTAGTAGTGTTGATCATAACACCTCTATTAAGATGCTTAAAGAAGTTATTTTTCCGAGGTTTGGAGTCCCTAGATACTTAATGACTGATGGTGGTTCACATTTTATTCATGGTGCTTTTCGTAAAATGCTTGTTAAGTATGATGTTAATCATAGAATTACATCTCCATACCACCCACAGTCTAGTGGTCAAGTAGAACTGAGTAACAGGGAGATTAAATTAATTTTGCAAAAGACTGTTAATAGATCTAGAAAGAGTTGGTCCAAGAAACTTGATGATGCATTATGGGCCTATAGAACTGCATATAAAAATCCTATGGGTATGTCTCCGTATAAAATGGTTTATGGAAAAGCATGTCACTTACCTCTCGAACTGGAACATAAGGCATATTGGGCCATTAAAGAGCTCAATTATGATTTCAAACTTGCCAACGAGAAGATACTATTTGACATTAGCTCACTTGATGAGTCGAGAACCCAGGCCTATGAGAATGCCAAACTGTTTAAAGAAAAGGTTAAAAGATGGCATGACAAAAGGATACAAAAGCGTGAGTTTAATGTAGGTGATTATGTTTTGTGATACAACTCTCATTTAAGATTTTTTGTAGGAAAACTCCTCTCTAAATGAGAAGGTCCTTACGTTATCGTGGAGGTCTATCGTTCCGGTGCCATAAAAATCAACAACTTTGAAGGCACAAATCCAAAGGTGGTGAACGGTCAAAGAATCAAACATTATATCTCAGGTAATCCCATAAATGTTGAAACCAATGTTATTGACACCGTAACCCCAGAGGAGTACATAAGGGACACTTTCCAGAATGTTTCAGACTCCGAAAAGGAATAGGTATGTGGTACGGTAAGTAAACCGACTCCAAAACAGTTCTAATAGCAATTTTTCTCCGTTTTGGAATATTTAAGGAAATAGGATAATAAGAAGTAGTCCGAAAGGGACACGAGGCATCCATGAGGGTGGAGGGCACGCCCCCTGCCTCGTGGGCACCTCGTGTGCCCTCCGGACTCTGTTTTCTTGCACGATACTTCTTTTGGTCGACAAAAATTCATTATATAATCTCCCGAAGGTTTTGACCACCGTACCACGACACAATCATCTATTTTTTTTGTTTTTGAGTTGTTTCTACAGTAGATTTAGAGCAAGATGTCTTCTCAAGAGTTAGTCGGGGAGAGTCGGGTGTCTCATCCAACACCGGGGCCAGGAGCAAACAGTGATGCTGACCACTTTGGGCCATCAATGGAGGAAGAGATGGTGGCCGACTTGAAAAGGATAGATGCCATGGAGGAGGATCAAGAAGTTACCTCCCGTCTCCAAGCCAGATTCACGTTGGAGGAACTTCAGACCTCAGCAATTCCAAAGTCGGTCATCCCTCCCAATGCTAGATTTCTTTCTTATGAAAATTTGAAAAGGAGTGTTACTTGTTCCCAGCAGCTATGAAACATCCATGGGTGAAAGGAGCTTTAGCCATCATGGGTAAGCCCCGTAGGGAAGTAATGGATCTCAAGCAACTAGTCAATAAGCTCGAGGAAGAGAATCATATCCTAAGGGGCATCATCGCAAAGAATATCACAACACCACCTCCGAAGAGAGAGACATAAATACATGGGTATGGGCACTCCCCTTGGCAACTGCCAAGCTTGGGGGAGGTGCCCCGGTATCGTATCACCATCACACTTCTGTCTTTACCATTTTTCTTAGTTCAATCCTTTTGGTTATATCTTGATCTAGTAGAATAAAGTTTAGTATGATCTAGCTTTGAGTTTTTGTGTTGATCCTTATCTATGTAATCGTGTCCGTGAGCTATATATAATAAAGATTAGTCTTGAGTCGAGAGCTTGGTTATCTTGCTATGATCTTGAGGGAATAAAAGAAAAAAGAAAGAAAAAAAAGAAATAAAGAGATCATATTGATCTTATGGAGAGTAATGACTTCACATATAAAGAGTATGATGAATAAAAGTTGTTGGGAGTTAACAAACATAGTCTTGGTCATCGTTGCAATTAATAGGGAGTAATAAAGAAAGAGAGGTTTTCACATATAAATCTACTATCTTGGACATCTTCTATGATTGTGAGCACTCATAAAAATATGACATGCTAAAAACTTGATGTTGGACAAGGAAGACAACGTAATGGGTTATGTTTTCTTATATCCGAAATAAATTATATTGTCATGGATCATCCAACATGTTGAGCTTGCCATTCCCCCTCATGCTAGCCCAATTCGTTGCACCAAGTAGAGATACTACTTGTGCTTCTAAATAACCTTAAACCCAATTTTGCCATGAGAGTCCACCATATCTACCTATGGATTGAGTAAGATCCTTCAAGTAAGTTGTCATTGCTTGCAAGCAATAAAAATTGCTCTCTAAATATGTATGATCTATTAGTGTGGAGAAAATAAGCTTTATACGAGCTTGTGATATGGAAGAAATAAAAGCGACGGACTGCATAATAAAGGTCCCTATCACAAGTGGCAATATAAAGTGACGTTCTTTTGCATTAAGATTTTGTGCATCCAACCATAAAAGCACATGACAACCTCTGCTTCCCTCTGCGAAGGGCCTATCTTTTATTTTTGTCTTATACCTTACACAAGGGTCATGGTGATCTTCACCTTTCCTTTTTACACTTTATCCTTTGGCAAGCACTATGTGTTGGAAAGATCCTGATATATATATATATATATATATATATATATATATATATATATATATCCAATTGGATGTGGGTTTTCATAAAGCATTATTGTTGATGTTACCCTTGAGGTAAAAGGTTGGGAGGCAAGACTATAAGCTATCTTTATCTATGTCCGATTAAAACTTCATACCCATAAGTATTGCGTGAGTGTTAGCAATTGAAAGACTAAATGATAGTTGAGTATGTGGACTTGCTGAAAAGCTCTTATATTGACTCTTTTCGATGTTATGATAAATTGCAATTGCTTCAATGACTGAGATTATAGTTTGCTAGATTTTCAATGAAGTTTCTGATTCATACTTGACATTGTGAATAGATTGTTACTTTAGCATAAGAAATCATATGACAATATATATATATGTTGCTATTCTAAGAATGATCATGATGCCCTCATGTTCGTATTTTATTTTATCGACACCTCTATCTCTAAACATGTGGACATATTTTTCGATATCGGCTTCCGCTTGAGGACAAGCGAGGTCTAAGCTTGGGGGAGTTGATACGTCCATTTTGCATCATGCTTTTATATTGATATTTATTGCATTATGGGCTGTTATTACACATTATGTGACAATACTTATGCCTTTTCTCTCTTATTTTTACAAGGTTTACATGAAGAGGGAGAATGCCGACAGCTGGAATTCTGGGCTGGAAAAGGAGCAAATATTAGAGACCTATTCTACACAACCCCAAAAGTCCTGAAACTCCACGAAAGTCACTTTTGGAATATATTAAAAATATTGGGCAAAGAAAGCAGCAAAGGGGGGCCACTCAATGTCCATGAGGGTGGAGGGCGTGCCCTACCCCCCTGGGCGCGCTCCTGCCTCGTGGGCCACCTAGAAGCCCCCTGATGCCCATCTTCTGGTATAAGGTGTCTGTTGCCCTGGAAAAAAATCATAAGAAAGCTTTTGGGACGAAGCGCCACCGTCTCGAGGCGGAACCTTGGCGGAACCAATCTCGGGCTCCGGCGGAGCTGTTCTGCCGGGGAAACATCCCTCCGGCAGGGGGAAATCGTCACCATCGTCATCACCATCGATCCTCTCATCAGGAGGGGGTGAATCTGCATCAACATCTTCACCAGCAGCATCTCCTCTCAAACCCTAGTTCATCTCTTGTATCCGATCTTTGTCTCGAAACCTCAGATTGGTACCTGTGGGTTGCTAGTAATGTTGATTACTCCTTCTAGTTGATGCTAGTTGGTTTATTCGGTGGAAGATTATATGTTCAGCTCCTTTATGCACATTAATACCCTCTGATTATGAACATGAATATGATTTGTGAGTAGTTACGTTTGTTCCTGAGGACATGGGAGAAGTCTTGTTATAAGGAGTCATGTGAATTTGGTATTCCTTCGATATTTTGATGAGATGTATGTTGTCTTTCCTCTAGTGGTGTTATGTGAACGTTGACTACATGACACTTCACCATTGTTTGGGCATAGGAGAAGGCATTGGGAAGTAATAAGTAGATGATGGGTTGCTAGAGTGACAGAAGCTTAAACCCTAGTTTATGCGTTGCTTCGTAAGGGGTTGATTTGTATCCATATGTTTCATGCTATGGTTAGGTTTACCTTAATTCTTCTTTCGTTGTTGCGGATGCTTGAGAGGGGGGTTAATCATAAGTGGGATGCTGTCCAAGGAAGGGCAGTACCCAAGCACCGGTCCACCAACATTTCAAATTATCATAGTAACGAACGCGAATCATATGAGCATGATGAAAACTAGCTTGACGATAATTCCCATGTGTCCTCGGGAGTGCTTTCCTTTATATAAGAGTTTGTCCAGGCTTGTCCTTTGCTACAACAAGGATTGGTACACCTTGCTGCACCTTGTTTACTTTTGTTACTTGTTACCCGTTACGAATTACCTAATCATAAAACTATCTGTTACCGATACTCTCAGTGCTTGCAGAGAATACCTTACTGAAAACTGCTTGTCATTTCCTTCTGCTCCTCGTTGGGTTCGACACTCTTACTTATCGAAAGGACTACGGTAGATCCCCTATACTTGTGGGTCATCTGGGTTGTGCCTGAATTTTTGGTTCGGAACATTTGTAAGGACCCTGCGAGAAGTTTAGGTGGCCTGCACCGAGTGAATCTCCGGAGGACATTGCATGAGAAGGCTAAACACCAGCGACCCCAGGAGGTGCCGTGAACGGGGCCGGCCCGCCAGACAAAGCTCAGCCATTGGGTTTATCGACGCTGCAGGGATGGACCCGAGCACAGACGCCGTGCCCAGTCTTCTCATGCAACAATCCCAAAGAAAGACAACTGGCGCTTGGCTCCCGCGGCGGCGAGGCACTGGGTTGCGTGCCCTGACTTATCCACACACGGTTAGCTCATGCGAGAACAAGGCACCAAGGAACACGGGAGGTGACGTGCACGGGAGCTGGCCTGCGAGACAGAGCTCGACCACTTGGGTTTAGCGGCGCTGCAGGGACGGACCCGAGAATAGATGCCGTGCCTGTCCTTAATCATGAGGCAGTCGTGGGTGGGCTCATGAGGGCGCACAACATTCATGGTGGCGAAGCACCGGACATGCAGGTTGTAATAACTTAGGAAATTCATAAGAGGTGAAACCAGTTTTGATACTTGCGCAAAATGATACAGGTTGCAGGGGCTGGCCCTAACAGCTTGAGGATGATGCAGCCCGAGGGTTGCCCTCAACTGAACAAACCAAAAGGTCACCTGGTACCATCATTGTAGAAGTGTTGGAGTAGCTGAAGATTTGCCCTGAAGAGGTCGTTCCTCATCAGTCGTCCGGCTCTTGAGTCCCGGGGGGCTCCGGAAGTCCAGAAGGCTCGCGAGGGTCCGGCACCTCCTCCACCAAGATTGCCTGGCGCCTGGCCTCGTGAGCTGCCAGGACGCCTTACATGTAGCGCTGGTGCGTGGCAACCATGTTCAGCAAGCCGAATGGTATGCAGACATAGCTGCGGGGGTAGCCCCCACTCCAGCCGACGCGGGATGGCCAGAAGCGCTCCTGAGAAGCGGCCCTCTTGAGGCCTGGGATGTCGGTGCAGACGCGCAACTCTCCACCGATGTCAGGGGCGGCAACTACACTGGGTGGTGCGAGGCGGCGCTCGCCGCGCATGGCTTGCGCTTCTTGAAGCTCTTCGATTGCCTTGGTGATGAACTCCTGAGCACCTGGCGCCTCGCGCCATGTGCCCTCACTGGTACGCGTTGGTGCTATACAAACAGTTTTTAACCCCTTTCCGCGACGGGATTAGGAACCGTTGCCAAGTGAGTGTGGGTGATAGGGCGGTCCTTCCCACACGACCCAGAAACCATTGGGGATAGGCAGCCAAGATGCATATACAATACTCCCACTCGTTTGTCCTCGCATTGCCATCATAGTCGGTATTCTGTGGTGCTACATTTACGATGTGCAGCCCATCACAGACGGTTCACTATTATAGAACGTGTATGATAAGCATACAATCACACACATTCGCATTTCCCAAACCGTATGCGATAACTAATTAAGAAGATTAGCTAATTGTCGTACGAGTGTCGGATAGGATTACGAAACGTCGGACCGTCGTAACATCGTCGTACACAACAACTATCGCACACACTATTCTGTGGTGCAACATTTACGATGCATACTTCATCAGAAACAATTCATGGTTGTGAATCGTGTACGATAAGGCAACTATCACAAGCGTTTAGTTTGCCCGCACCATTTGTGATATTGTCTGACATCGCACACGCTTTGCAAACGACAACCGTGTGCATGTTTGCACACGTTTCCTCTCTGTGAACCGTGTCAGATTATGGTGTATATCGCAAACGTTTGTGTTTTACCAACCGTGTGTGCCGCAACGACCCGGAGAGCGTAATTTCATCGTAATTTAAATGGTGCTATTTCAAATTGTACCGGATTTGAATTTGAATGTGAATGTATGTTATAATTTTATTCATATCCATCAGGTTCAAACAACCAATGCATTATTCGATTCATAGGTACATATGTTCAAGAATTACATAAGAACCAAATAAAGAATGATGAACCATAGTTGTATACTTGTACTATTAAAGACGGTAAAGAAAGAGGCAAAAAACATTCTGGTTGCTGAATAAGGTGAAGCGGACTGCCCATATTGTGCCCTCCTCCATGCAGAAGGCACGCACAACTCTAGTCCAACCCCTTGTGATGGCCGACCACCCATCCTTCACGGTCTTCATGAAAACATCTAGATAATCATCGTGTTCTGGTAGAAATACTTTAACCTTTGCATGCCCACCAATCATGTAGTTCGAGAGGTAATCTTGAGAAAACTGCTTTGGGAACCACTTCAAAGGAAAAAGATTCAGACACTGTCATCTAACACAACTCACATGGGCAGTAAAAATAAGGCTGCAGAGTTCTTACTTACCATCCTACAGTTCGCTATTGTCTTGGATAAAGTGTAAACAAATAGTTTAATTGCCATCTTTTGACCCATTTTACTAAGAATCTTTATAGGCTTCCTCACTTCATGCTAGTTCATCGATATCTCATTTCCCCATACACAGAAGGGGTCGAAGCGCGGATCTTTACCAATGACATATGTACCTAAAAGCACCAAGTTAATATTAGAAGCTAAACATCAACTGCACAATGATGTAGTACAACACTCTTTTAGAATATCTTACAACATCCAATATACTCACATATTAGATGAATTCACGTCTTATATTATGGGCAGGAAGGAGTTTATTGCATTCTTACAAATTATCGGCTGATTAACTGCTGCTGTATCCATGGGTTAGAGTTAGTTTGAGTTAGTTCGGGCTCAAATAGCCCTAAAGTATATCCAAACGTGAGGGATAGTTTGAGCTAGTTGCATCTAACCCACCCAAAAAAATATCCAACCCAAGAGGTGCTAATTGGAGCTAGTTCTCCTAGTGCATTTATTGTCAATCTAACCCTCTCATCCAAACACCTCTTTGGATGGAGTTAGTTCACGGTTAGTCATGAGCTAGACACTAACTCTAACCTCTAGCTAAGTTGAGTATCCAAACAGGCTGTGTTGTTGTTGTTGTTGTTGGTGGTGGTGGTGGTGGTGTTGTTGTTGTTGTTGTTGTTGTTGTTGTTGTTGTTGTTGCTGCTGCTGCTGCTGCTCTTCTACATATATCTAGACATCATCAGAACATTAAGGTAACACTCTTCCTTGTTGCTATGTAGCCTAGGATTGCATATTTAGACATTAAGTATAGTGCATGTTGCTATGTAGCCTCAGATATATTACATATGTCCCTAGTTAACCTAACGATAAATGGGTTACAGATATATTCAGTTAAAAGTCCGATTCACCGCTTAGTCCCTTATCAGCCCCCGACCTATTTGGTACCAGCTACTGATATCCTGGACAGTGAGTATATATAAGCCATGGGATGAAACTAACCTCGATGGAAAACAATAGTCGTTCCCAAAATTGTCCTGTGTAGGTACAACGAGAGGCATGTTAAGCACAACAGGCTAAACATCAACCAAAATTATCCATGGCAGATAAAATAATCTCCAAAAGATAGCTTCAGTGTGCAGGTTTAAGCATACTAGTAAAGCAAAACAAGTGGAAAGGTGTGTTAAATACAACATGCCTAACATTTAACAACAAGCAAACATAGTCATTCAGACTGGTATTGTGCCAGTCAAAGTACACTGGTTATTGTTAAATAAAAATGTAAAGGCGTGTTAACTACAAGATGCAGCAACCAAATGTAGTCATTCATAGTGGTATTGTTGAAACTGGTACTGATGAAATTGAACTGCATAGTTCATACTTGCACATATAGAGCATCACGTTGTGAATAACTGGAATAAACAAGGCATACTACGAACAACCAAAGATAGCATTTGAAACTGGACATATGCTAACTACAAACAACCGAACAATGAAAAAACATTAAAAGAGGCATATGCTAGCTCTAACAGGCTTAACAACAAGAAAATATATGCATTCCTATCGGTATGTTTAAAACTGGATTGATGAAATGTACTGCACAGTAAATAATTGCACATATAGAGCATCACATTGTGAACAACTGGAATAAACAAGGCATACTGCAAACAACCAAATATAGCAATTAAAACTGGACATATTCTCACTACACTACAAAAGGGACTCGACAAAACAAATCATGGGTTTCCCCCTGTGAAGAGGCACGGCAAAACAAAACATGGGTTTCCTCACTTGTCACGGACGGGCTCGTTCCCATGGGAAGAGCACGGACCCTGGATGCGCTCCATGTTGTCGCACATGGGCTCCTTCCCCTTGGAAGAGCACGGCTATAGGGAGCCCTCCCTGATGTCGCAGACGGGCTCTTTCCCCTTGGAAGAGCAGATGTGCTCTTTCCCCTTGGAAGAGCCGGAGAGGGTACCCTCCTCATTGTTGTCGTTGATGAGCTCTAACTTGGAAGCTGTGGATCCCAAGCCAGCGTCGCAGAACGTGTCCTTCAGAAATGACAAAAGGTGCTCGATGGCGATGTAGGATGGCAAATTCTTGACAGCAAATCAGAGGAGATCACCGGTAGGGCCATGGATGAGATCGATGGCGGTTGAACCTGAGGGGTTGGGGGTGGGCCACTTAACCTATGACATAGTCTGCCTGAGGCCGTCGCTGTCGATGACCTCGATGTCGTAGCCGGCGTCCATGACATACTCGCATACTCTAGCCCGCTGATTGAGTGCCTACGGCCAGTAATGGTCATCAGCTTCCTCGGCGACGTCGGGCGAAGAGACCGCGATACACCTCTTTTGGGCCATTCGCTCCTCGAGCTCCACGGGAAGCGTAGCCGGGCTTAGGATGCGACGCTCTGGAGTGGGGGATGGGGATGGGGATCTGTGGGAAATGGTGTTGGGAAATGTAGCATGCAATTTAAAAACATTGCCTACGCTCACACAAGATCTATCAAGGAGATGCATAGCAACGAGAGGGGAGAGTTTGTCCACATACCCTCATAGACTGAAGTGGAAGCATTTCACAACGCGGTTGATGTAGTCGAACTTCTTCTCGTTTCAACCGATCAAGCACCGAATGTACGGCACCTCCGAGTTCTGCACACGTTCAGCTCGATGACGTCCCTCGAACTCTTGATCCAGCAAAGTGTCGAGGCAGAGTTCCGTCAGCATGATGGCGTGGTGACGGTGATGGTGAAGTGATCCGCGTAGGGCTTCGCCTAAGCACTACGTGAATATGACCGGAGGCGTAAACTGTGGAGGGGGCGCCGCACACGGCTTGGAATCAATGTTTTGTGTTCTAGCGGTGCCCCTCCCACATATATAAAGGTGGGAGAGAGAGAGGGGCGGCAAGGGGCGCCCCAAGTAGGAGTAATCCTACTTGGGCGCCTCCTCCAAGTCGGTCTCCCCCCTTACATAAGTGTCAGAGGGGGAAGGAAAGAGAGGGGGGAGAGAAGGAAAGGGGGAGGCCAAATCCTCCCCTTTCCTTTCTCCCTTCCCCTCCTTCCTTCTCCTCCTATTCAGCCAATATGGGGGCACACCAGCCCACTAGGGGCTGGTCTGTCCCGCCCTTGGCCCAATAAGGCCCATATCTTTGCCGGGGGGTGCCCGGAACCCCTTTCGGTGACCCGATACGTACCCGGTACCCCCGGAACAATTCCGGTGTCCGAATGCTATCGTCCTATATATGAATCTTTACCTCTCGACCATTTCGAGACTCCTCCTCATGTCCATGATCTCATCCGGGACTCCCAACAACATTCGGTCAACAAAGCACATAACTCATATAATACATAATCGTCATCGAACGTTAAGCGTGTGAACCCTACGGGTTCGAGAACTATGTAGACATGACCGAGACACTTCTCCCATCAATAAACAACAGCGGAACCTGGATGCTCCTATTGGTTCCCACATATTCTACGAAGATCTTTATCGGTCGTACCGCAATGACAACACACGTAATTCCCTTTGTCATCGGTACGTTACTTGCCCGAGATTCGATCGTCGGTATCTTCATACCTAGTTCAATCTCATTGCCGGCAAGTCTCTTTACTCGTTTCATAATACATCATCCCGCAACTAACTCATTAGTCACATTGCTTGCAAGGCTTATTATGATGTGTATTACCGAGAGGGCCCAGAGATACCTCTCCGATACTCAGAGTGACAAATCCTAATCTCGATCTATGCCAACCCAACAAACACCTTCGGAGATACCTGTAGAGCATCTTTATAATCACCCAGTTACATTGTGATGTTTGACAGCACACAAGGCATTCCTCCCTCATCCGGGAGTTGCATAATCTCATAGTCAAACAAATATGTATATGACATGGAGAAAGCTATAGCAATAAAACTGAACGATCAATATGCTAAGCTAACGGATGGGTCATGTCCATCACATCATTCTCCTAATGATGTGATCACGTTCATCAAATGACAACACATGTCAATGGTTAGGAAACTTAACCATCTTTGATTAACGAGCTAGTCTAGTAGCGGCTTACTAGGGACACGGTGTTTTGTCTATGTATCCACACATGTATCAAGTTTCCGGTTAATACAATTCTAGCATGAATAATAAACATTTACCATGATATAAGGAAATATAAAATAACAATTTTATTATTGCCTCTACGGCATATTTCCGTCAAAGGGGGCGTTTGGCGGGCGTCATCTAAGAAACTCAGGGCAGCCTGTGTATGGAGATCGGTGGGTAAGCTGCACGGGAAAATCGGCAGATATTGACAATGGAGGTCTTGCGGCGGCGGCGGCGGGGACCTTGCTAGGGTTTCGAGCGAGGGAGGGTGTGTGTGTGTGTGCGCCCGAGGAGGTTTTGGTGTGTGTGTGTGGAGGGGCGGGGGTGTGTTTGAGGAAATGACGCGGGTACTAAATTTTTTACTATGCGGGAGTCAAACACGGGATTGAAATGCCGAGCCTATTGAAAATTTTGATGATGGTGCATCACACACGGTCCGAAGATAACAACCGTGTGCTATGAAACAGAAAAACCCTCGAGGCGGGCAGATATTTTCGAGGGATGCAGGTGGGATTGGGAACAAGAAACATCACACACGGTTGAAACACAATAATGGTGTGTTATCAAACAGAATAAAGCTGCAGGCGGGTAGATGTTTTTGAGAGGGGAAGCCTCGTGGGGCCCAATGTACTGTGCGGATGTGTGCGTGACAGGGGCACCGCACGTGGCACATGGTTAGTTTGAATGAACTATGTCTGTTGCGTCATCCGACTTGTCTAATGTTCATAAATGTGGCGAAAATGATGCGGGAGAGGGTCAGAACACGAACACGCTTGGATGTGGACCAAATTTATGTATGAAAAGGGTGGTTGATGTTCCAATACCAAACGCAACTTCGATGTGGCACCTATCTCGCAAAGCGCACGATATTGCTTGCCCCCCCTCGTGTCGGCACGAAGGGAATCCAAAGCTATGAATGCATGCCCCCCCAACCGAGGTTCACCTAGCAAAGTGCGAAGTAGCTAGCAGCCCCCTCGTGTTGGCACGAAGGGAATCGTAAGCTATGAATGCATGCACCCCAACCGAGGATCACCTAGCAAAGTGCAAAGTATAGCAGCCCCCCACACACACTTTCAGTCGGCAGGCCAGAGAGGCATCTCACCAAGATGGATCGTAAAACGGGCCAAGAATAATCCACCTTGGTCGTACAACCTCTATCTTGTTGTTGGTCAAAGTGATGACCGTCCATGCGACCCCGGAGATGGGTTAGCTCGCCAATAAGCACGCAAGTAGCTAGTAACCGAAGACAACCACTGTGTGCGTGTGGCCCAAACATATGTATGGAGAGTTGTGTTTTTGAATACACACAACGGAACAACTTTGATGTGGCACCGTGATTTCGAACTAGAAATCCCCACACTGAGTGAGGGTTAGGTTGACGATGCATATGTATGTTACACCACACTTCAAGTCGACGACGGGGATTCATGCATGCATGCATGCATAGTATATGCGCTCAAACTTAATTAGGTCTGAATTCACCATGACCCATACTATGATAACACGAACCAAAGGAAGAATTCGACATGGTAACCTATCTTGTTGTCGGTCAAGGTAATCATGGATATCCACGCGGGCCCACGCATATATTGGCTTGTCGCCGATAACCACACGAGGGAGTGTACTGTTCGAGGACAACCAATACATGCATATGTATGGAGGTGATGCGTGCATGCATGTTTGAATACCATTTCACAACATTGATGTGGCGTGTGCGTCGAAAATCGTACAGTCCCCACAAAGAGCGAGATCGGTTCATGACGTGTCGTTGTACTAGCCACTTCGACTCGATGGGTGGGATTCATGCGTACACATGCATGTGTGTGTGCTCAAACTGTATCATGTCATCCCAGAGCATGAACTATATATATATATGCATATCATATTACAAGCAAAAAAACAATTCCCTCATAAGTCAAATTAACCTCTCTCGTTGTCAGGAAAAAAGTAGTGATGGACCAAGCGGGCCCACAGATGGAAAGCATGGATATCGCTGATAACTGCTTAAGTGGGTGCGAGAGGACAACCACCATCGCTTTGCATGTGGGCCAAACATATGTTGAATACCCAAAATGCACAACTTTGATGTGCCACATGCCTCAAAAACCGTAAACCCCCCACACAGAGCGAGGTTCATGAAGCGTACTACATATGATGGTCCCCTTCCCCCTCTTCGACGCATACTATATGCTCCTACCATAATACAACCCAAGAAGAATCCTCGACGATGGTGAAATTAATTAACCTCTCCCGATGTAGGTCAAAGTGATGCATGCATCGACGATGGCCTCGTGGGCCCACATATGGAAGCGTCACACGGGAGTGTCCTAGCTAGGATAACCACCGCCTGCATGCATGTGTCCCAAAGAGGTGTTGTGTAATGTTTGAATAGCAAATTTCACAACTTTGATGTGGCACGTGCCTCGAAAACTGAAAATTTCCGACACTGAGTGAGGTGTATTTGTTCACGGACGCGTACGTATAGTATATATGCTAGTCCCCTCCCACCTCTTCGACGCATACTATCTACCACCATAACACAAACAAAAAAGATTCTACCTTGCTGGTCAAATTAACCTCACCGTTGGCTGTTCGTCAAAGTGATGGACGACGACCTCGCGGGCCCATAGAAAGCGTCACACGCGAGTATCGATTGTCATGTAGGACAACCATCGACTGCATGTGGCCAAAACATGTATGTATGAAATGGTTGTGTAATGTTTTAAATAACGAATTCACGACTCTGATGTGGCACCTGCCTAACAAAATGGCCAACCCACACGATGGCTCACAACTCGTAGTGTACTTTGAGCCACCCGCCACCCCCAGACGCACACACCCACAAACACACCGCGAATCCACCGCAACTACGATGCATGTTAAATTATCTGGCGGTGAACATATGTTACCAAAGGAGGGACATTATAATTTCGACAAAAAAACAGAGATCATTAAGATGTTTTAGTACATTAATTGATTGATTTTCTATGGGTATAATGTGCAAAAATCAAATTTGAGCTACATGCACATGTGACAGTGCACCTAAATGGATTGCAAAAACACATGTGTCTCACTGGGTGCATGTTTACTCCCCGTGCAACAAATTTCAAACATTTAGAATCTTGATTTTTAAATTCTAGTACATCCAAAACTTATTTGAAGTTCATGAAATTTATCGTATTGTCATATGGACACTAATACAAAGTGGCATTGTACTTTTTTTTGTCAAATTTGAAACCAGTTTTGATGTAATCTTTATCTAATTACAAATGGGAGATTATTAATAATTGGGAACCAATATCCCAAATAGATTATTTATTCGAACCGTGAGCATTAGACCAACAATGGATACATGCCATGCTTCGGTTAAGCAATAAAGCAGCAGCATTAATCATCCAAATAGAAAAAAATATAGGTGTCCCCACGCGACCCGTGTGCCGTGCGAACAGGCATGAGTTGATGGGACACATGCGAGTAGTCCGCCACGCAGGCAGACCGGGAGGTGTGCGTGCAGGTGTGTGAATTGACGGTGGCATGCTCGCTACGCAGTGTCATTGGGAGGCATGCAAGTAGCTGTGTGAAATGACGGTAGGCATGCCAGCAGTCCGGTACACAGGCTCATCGGGAGGCGAGCCAGCGGTTTGACCGCCGCTCGCCTCTATCCCACTACTCCATATTAATGGTGCGCCAGAGCGGCCGCAGCCCCCATCCTTGCCACACACACAATCCTCTCTCTCCGTTTGCATCCTCGACGACGCTCTAAGTCCTCAAAGCTGTTAGTGTATGAGGATGCCGCTGAAGCTCCCGATCGGAGGGAGTGGCGACGCCGGGGCTACTGAAGCAATGGAGCACGGTGTGGAGATGGAGACAGAGGTTGGCGTCACCGCCGGCGTGTTATCGCTGCACCTTGACGTCGTCGACGGCATCGAGCTTCCACCACCGGAGGCGGAGTTCCACGACGACCCCGGGCGACGACCCCGGCGATGACTCCGACGACAACTCCGGCGATGACTCCGACGATGACGGACAACTGGTTAGTCATCTATACCCATTTATGTGTCAAATAGATCCTAGGGTTTCTCTAGTTACTCCTGCCTCCCCCCTTTTTGGAATAGAAATCCTATGGTTATGTTCTCCCAATCCAACAAATATAAGTAAGTTTCGTTAGATCCATGTAGTGTATTGATTTTTTGAATGTGATACAAGTGATAAGTGATTAGTTTCATCTATGCAAATGATTTATACTAGTAATTCGACTAGGGTTAGTGTTCGTGCTAATAATTCCTAGCCAGGACTTGACAATTGATTTTGAATAACCTACATATATGTTTGTCCAATTATTTTCTTCAAGATTGGTCTGTACATAGACGACCGTGCTTAAAAATCGAACCATAATATATGGATATGTATAAAAAAATAGCCATAAATTCCTAATCCTACTTCACGGCATGTAAATATTGTATTGATGCCAAATTTGTTTTACTATTTGTATAGGTGCTGTCTGATGATGTGGACAGGGAGGATGAAGAAGGCCAGAGGAGGTACAAGAGGCAAATCCTGAGGGAGAGTTATGTGGGAATGCATAACATGCGTATTAGGACCTGGAACGACGGCTATCGATGCCCATTTTGTAATCACAAGCTTCATGACGTGTATCAAAGTGTTCTGGCGCATGCAAGAGGACGGGCCGTTGGCCCCTTCAAGCAGAAGTATTCTCGCAGGGTGGCGCACAACACACACGCCGAGTACCTGGAGAAGCTTCAGGATAGTGCCGGCATGTGAGATGATATGTGGGATCGAAATATGTACGCTTGAGTATGCTTAATAATGGTTGAACTATGTACTTATGGTTCAACTATGCTTGTGTACGTGTACACTTATTATCTATGTCTGAGTATGTTTAATCTATGTTTACTTATGTCTAACCATGGGATATGGATGCAATCAGTTCGGTTGATGGAATCTACCTCCGTCCTGGTTTATTGGTCCCCTTTGTAATTTGTGTTAAATTTTGACCAAAGATTTAACTGACAAAATGTTAGTGCAGGTCACCAAAAATTATATCGTTGGATGGGTATTTGAGCATGGTGTTCAATGATATAATTTTTGGTAACATGCATAAATGTTTCTTAGTTAAATATTTGGTCAAAATTTGGTACAAATTACAAAGGGGACCAATAAACCAGGACGGAGGTAGTACGTCAATCACACACGGTTCCCAAAATTGGAACCGTGTGCAATGACTTTCCTTTTACCTGTTGCATCAATCACACATGGTTGCACTACAAAAAAAGACACATCCGTGACATTTTGGGCCGAACGAAAATCTTTTCTGTCATACTTATGACACTTCTATGACAATAATTGTGACAAAACACGGTATCATCATAGATGTGGTGGGGTCCTACTTCTATGACAAAAAAATCATGACAGAAAATGGGTTTTTCGTCCTGGGCGGGCCGGAGACGCAGCTGCATGACATTTTTTGGGTCCTCCATGATGGAAAAAACCGTGGTAGAAGCGAGGGCGAGGAAAATATCGAGGTGTTCCCGATTATGGTGGGTGGTCGGGGCCGAGCGATGCACGTTTCTCTCGTACACGCACGCGCGTGGGTGCGAGGCGTTGGGCTCTAACTGAACCCGAGCGAGGCGTTGGGCTCTAACTGAACCCGAGCGATTGCACTACAGGCTACGCGTTATTGAACCCGAGCGATCGATCGATGGCTGATAACTAAACCTTATTGAGCGATTCCTTCGTTACTGCTGCTAACTGAAGCCGATCGATGCTGCCTCTGGATGAATAGTGAGCGTTGCTGGGGGGTTTGGATGAACAGTTCCTGGTGGGGGTGGATGAGTAGGACCCCGTGGCGTTGCCTCTAGATGAATAGTGAGCGTTGCTGGGGGGGTCTGGATGAACAGTTCCTGGTGGGGGTGGATGAATAGGACCCCGATCGTTCGAGCCAGTTGGGGCTGGATGAACAGGACCCCGTGGAGGGCAGGATTAACAGGACCACCCGTGGAGGGCAGGATGAACAGTAGATGGTGGAGGGCAGGATGAACAGTAGCCCGTGGAGGGGTGGT